>NW_014564648.1:111563-152530 GCF_001313825.1 Dinoponera quadriceps | reverse complement strand
TATTTAATGAAAACAGCCAGGATCTGGTGAGACGACTTGGCGATAAAATAAACCAACGATTCGATTGCAATAATTACTTATCAGAGGTAGCTGTTAACATGCTAGTGGAAACAGCATTGGATGTTAGCAGAGAGGAGGTTGAACACATCGGATTTGACTATGCAATGGCCGTTAAGAAGTAAGCGTTTCTGTCGTTGTTATTTTAAAACGGCTTACTTAATATTTCATTACCTTATATATAAATATCACAGAATAGGCGAGATCGTGCACAGACGGCACTTTAACCCGTTTTTACAACGAGATCAATTGTTCAAATTCTCGAAATACTGCAAAATGCAACAGATGGTTGCATTTCTTGTGCTCATGTCGTCTTTCGTTTTCTTGGTTAAATGCTCCGCCTCGATGTTATGCATATTATTCTTCTCCTTTTTTTCGATGTCCTTCTTTTTCTCTTGGAACACTAACTTCAACAGCGATCGTACTTTTTTTCATAGGTCGTGCTTGGGACAAAAGTACGCTATGTTGGTAAATGAAAATTTTGCTGTCCACGATATTAAGGAATTATCGGATTACTTCTGATGTGTCGTATCAAGATTTTCATTTGCTAGCAGAGATTGCCCTAAAGAGGAATGATGGATTCAACATCAAAATTGAGCAGCGCAAAAAGAAATCTCAAGTTTGAGATATCCCCGCATATGATTGAAAATGTAAAAATATTCCAATGTGTTCGAGATTCAATTAAAGTCAATCTACACAATGGCTATGTACTAACTATATCAACATATTTAATGTACTTTAAGCTTACGCGATATGTAAAAATATCTCGTGTGATTTCCATGTCAAAGTACTTTTAATCGCAGAATGAACAAAAATCGATTTACGCTTACAAAATTGTATAATTCTGTTTTAAAAAAGAAATGTGACTTGCAGGTCTCTAAATTTAGTCCACCTAGAAAGAAGTGTTACCTCCATGAAACGATCGTTTCGGCACCATGTCATTGCTACTAGATAAATTTCTCTCTTATTCTCATAGTTTCGAAGATATTCAAAGCATGTATTTAGTATCTTTTAAGATGCCACACGTCTGTCAATGAATAAAGAACAAAACTGCTATTCCTTTTTATCATTGTCCCCACTTCACTCGCCTGTTAAGAAATTCGTGCATCGGTGCAAATCACCATCGTTTCCGAATACAAAACTTTTCATACTTTTCCTTCCTTTTTATCGTTCAACAGGGAATAACGATTTCTTCGTCATTGCACGCTGCTTCCGCCGTTTCTTAAAATCCACAAGCACGAATTGTAAAGCCCATGGTACAATGAAAACGCCGTTCATTACCAACAGAGAGACTTGATACATTTTGTAGCTGTTAGTCCAGTCTTTGATGAATCCTACGAACCAAACCAGGTAAATATACACTCGCATGCGGCTCGAAATTCCTATTATATTGCGTGTCATAAGTATACCAATATTTCTTTTTGCTTGTCTTACCTACGATAGCACCGAACAAAATCGTTACCAAACCGCTAATAACGGCATTGATGCCGTAAGCCGATGCGAACTTCTCTATGCTAATGTCCTCGATGATGACCAGAGGTTGCGGGACTAGCAGCCACGGTCGCACCAGTCCGATTATCCCGGTCATAATTAATGCACCCACCAATGTGTGCTCAGACATCAGAAAACCTGTAAAAATCGCGATTCACAATCGTCACTTCAAAAATCGGATGTATTCGTTTGATCACGTTCGACTCACCGATTCTCGCGAATTCCATGAAGATCATGGCCGCGAAAAACAAGTATTTTGGCTGTACGTTCACTACCATTGTAAAGACGGCCAATAAGACTTTCGACACTAATTCGGTTATCCCGCTTATAGTGACGGTCAACGCTCCATCAGCCTTAGTATATCCCGTATCGGTCATCATGAGAGGAAGTAGAGATGAGAAGGCATAGTCAGCGGTGCATACGAAGCTGACTCCGAAACATAAATTTATGAAGCAGTAGTTTTTGATCAGCGACATATCCACAATTTCTCGCAAAATCACCTTGCATCTGTGGAATCAACAGAACAGATAAATTCCTTGTATGTCATCCGTGTAATCGGACAATGGATGTGAAATGATGAAACTTCGGGGTGACCGGATTTAAGACAAATAAATGCCATTGCTGGTTGCTAAATGCGATAGTTAAATCAGCGGAAGGTAGTGATGTTGAAGCAATTAACGTGTGGGTGATATTTGCAGGAAGTACATTCTACTATTTTCGAATTTTATCGCTACATCCATCACGTGAAACCGACCTGTGCTATGTGTATGTACACACACACACACACACACACACACACACACACATATATCTATACTTACCAAATTATTTTTTGTTAACGTGTAACATTATCTTCTATCTATGCCGAATGTCTGCGCAGACCGGAGAAATTTTTCAAAATAACGTACGCATACGCACATTCAAACATTATATTCTCTTACAATATGTATTAATATTGAAATTATTAATATCTAATAGCACTACAAAATTCGCGCTTTGCTCCTAAGCACTTTAAAATGTTAACTCACTCTGTCACCTTCCCGTCCTTCTGCCCCTCCTCGAACTCATCTCTTTTCTCAGCTCCCACCCTCTTTTGAACATCCGCATCCGACTGTTTGCGTCTGTTTTTCTTCTCCAGGTTACGTTGCCGTATATCGCTCAACGCGCTGGCACTGCTGGCTAAATTAACTAAGCTGGACGCCGAAAGGGTCGATATACCTTTCTTCGAATTTCTTCGTATAGACCCTGATCTCGCCCTGCCGTGGATACCGCCCTCAATTGCTGAATTCGACGCGACCCTATGCGCAGCAGTCTGATCACAAAGTCGACGAAAGTGCGATTTGAAGGATACAATCGTTCGGAGAAATAGAAAGTTGACGTTTACGTTGAGAGAATAATCATTCCTCGAAGCGCTCCTCCGCTATATTACCTTCTTGACCAGCAACGACATCTCTTTGTCACTCTCCTCCTTCAAGCTACGCAAACTGCACCACTTCGCCTTGGAAGACACGTGGATCACGTCGATGGTCGATCGACGATTTGGCAATGCCAGGCAACGCTCCCGACGCTTCTCCTCTCTAGCGCGCGCTCTCTCGGCGAGGACGTCCTCCGGCTTCTTGGTGTGCCATTCCACGGGATGCATCAGCGTCATACCGATAACACTGTTCAAACTCAGCGCTCCCATGATCGCAGCGGTACCTGACACGAACGAGAACCGGCAAGTGAATGTAACGACGAACAGTCCGCGATACGGTTGTCAGAATCTTACCGCGAAAACCGTACGATGTCATCATCTTCTCGATCAATATAGGATAAACAATGCCGCCTAACGCGATAATGACTTGCGCCGCGCTCAGCACCTAAAGAGGAAATCAAAATAAAAGAGGGAGACACATCTTCCGGGTAATCGAAGAACCCGGAATTAAAAGCACAACCGAACCATCAGAGAGCCATGACTGTCTTACTTTCGCTCTTTTCTTCACGAAGTACGCGTTAAAGACCGTGTTGCAGATCGTAATGATCAGACCTAGTCCGAAACCTTGCAAAAAGAAAACGAAAGCCATATCATATATATTCCGGACAAATGACAGGACGATGTTCGGTAGCGCGTAGAAAAGCGCTCCCATAATTCCGACGCGTCTCACGCAGTATCTCTTCAGCAACATGTTGGTCATCATACCTAAAAGAATAAAGAAGTGGATTTGAATTGGATTTAATTTTGCGTCGGATTTTAACTCGTCATCAAGCTCCTAGACGAAGGTTATGCTGCACCCAAATTTCGCGATTGGTCCAATCCTCGATATTCGAGTCTACTATTTACTAGAATATAGCGTCAACGTGGTGCGTCGCACATTTGCGAGATGTAGGAAGCTCATTGCGAATGACGCCGGCGATAAGAGCAGGTAGCGGAGGATCGCGCTTACATCTCGAAAGCCGTTTGATCTCCTTATCGCGCGTATCGACTGCGAATGCAAATATTCCTTTTCTAAGGAAAGTCTCGAGAAAAAACAGAAGTTCGCAAAGCGCTTACACGTCGCTCCGTCGCGTGTACGTCTCCTTCAAAGGATGCGCACGTGAAATTTGTGACGATTATTCCGAAATGATTTCATTCAACAGTTGCATTTAAACACGTAGAAGCGTCGATTGGATTGCAGTAAACGTGGCTGGATGCTTACTGGAAATGGAAAATGTAATCATGAAAACCGAATTGAAGAGGCTCGACGCCATGCCCGCTTTCCCGGACGCTTCGAGGAAGTCCCCGAAGATTATTCCGAACGACGACGATGGGCCGATCGTCGTAACCTGCGTCAGCGAAAATATTCGATTAAAAAATCTGCAAGTTTTTGAAATTTTGCAAATACGAAACACACGCCTTATGTTAAAACCGCTTGTCTTTTATATTTGCAAACGTTTGAGACAACTTTCTCTCTCTCTCTCTCTCTTTCTGTCTCCCTCTTTCTTTCCCTTTTAAGAAGCGCATGATTCTAGCAACGATTTATTCACTTTGATTGTATGTTAAATGCCATCGTATCGAATCTTATGCTGACAATAATCAATATCATCGCCAGTGCGATCATCCATCCCCAACCACCGTCCGGCGCCAAGTCCTCCAGAGTGATCTCATCTTCTTCTTCTGCTAATTCGTCTCTCATTACGGTCGCATTCTTCTTCTCGACGATTTTCTCGGTCGTTCTGGTCGATTCATCTATCGTACCGTTGGACTTCACTACCGTCATGCTGTGTCCCCTTTGAATTTCGTAAATGTTACAGAAAAGAAGTAAATAAGAGGAAAAGTGACTCGTATTTGGGAAGACTGTAATAAATGCGAGTTATCGAACCCAACACACAAGACTAGTAGGTAGCACAGATGTTCTTGCGTAATGTTTTCCCGTAACTAATTCGCAGCCCTTTAGAACATCTGTGACTACTGACTCGTATTCGGTCGCAATTGACTCTCAGTAGACTTGTTCGAGAAATATGTAAAATCTATTAGCACAGATGCGTAGATGAGAGTGGAAATGTAACGAGCGACAATGGTAATTTCTCAAGGTGTGCACATACATATAGACACAGCGCGAGATATGTGTGTCCGTGGGAAGAAAACGAGCGCAGAGTAATTTCGAAACGCGCGATAACGACGCATTAAAACAACAAATGTTTTATTAATTTGCTGCCGCGACCGAGAATCACAGAATCAACACACGAAGAACCGGAAGCAGATGATTTTAAGCGGTTTGCAAACGAACCAATCAACGCGAAGCTGTTTTCAGCCTTCTCCTTTACAGGAACACAAAAAAGAGAGGGAAAATGCAGATAAATTACCAGGGCTTTTTTTTTTATTTTTTCGAAAAGAGAGATTTCAGAGTTCCTCAAATATTTCAGCAAAACGATCGATTTGACAGTTTTAATAAAGTTGCCGATTCGTTCTGACTGTCACAGATACATTCACGATTAAGTGAGCCTCTCACGTGTTGCTCGTTTTTTTCCGCAAATTTCAAATCACATAAATGCAACCGAATTATAGCTCTTCGGCAGGATTTTTACACAAGTCTGCTTTTACACTCTCGTCGGAGCTGTCTGTGCGTAACGAGTTTTCCAAGTTGAAACAATCGAAGCTCCCTCGCGACGTTCAGTGAACAGGATGGAACGATACTCGATGCGTGTTCGATTGATAATTACTGTTGAGCTTTCAATTAAACATAAAATACAAGCACTCACCCGACAAAATTAATCGCGTTAGACAGGTAAGGCAAATGTCAATAATCGCGATTCACTTCCACAGCAGTCGAAGATAGACAGTTTTCGACTAACCGGGACAAGCCAGAAACGCTTTCGAAGGCCCTCTTATCTATATACAAAATGTCATCGTACTAAGTACTCATCGTTGATCCACGGTGAAATATAACCGTCGCTGCAGAATCTGAAATCGCACGGCGCGAACGGAGCGAGGCGAGTGTGAACGATGCGTCGCAAGCTCGATGCACAAAATGCACCGATTATCACTGAATTCAATTATCGATAGTGATGTTATCTCTGATATTTAATTAGCCAAAAATGTCGAACAATATAGAACGTAATATAAAACGATTTGCTGTTTGTATCGGAAAACATCAAGTTACGATTTGCGATATTTCCTTGCAAAGTAAAAAATGTAAACACATATTCTACGTGTCCCAAACCATCCACACAAATTTTTGTATTAGTTTAACAGAAGGTGAATAAGTTAAGAAGTAACACGAATATTATGTCAAAAATTAATACGAAACTATTGATAATATGTTAATCAACATTGAAGTATAAAATATGTTATTTTAATACAAATGTTCAATTCAAACGTTATTTTAACTCTTACACATGTTGAATATCGAGACTCAACACAAAATATTGAGGTAACATAAACACAATATGTCAAATTAACAAACAGATATGTTAAAAATTCAACACAAACATTTTAACAAAGACCTATTTTAACATAAGTATAAAATGTTTTTTGCTGCGTGTGTTTTGTTAGTTCGATAATTGAATTTTCACGATGCCAACCGACTAAACGAATCGAGTTGACTACATTACAATATAACATGGCAGAAACGAAACAAGACACAAGAATGTCAAATAAAAGAGTTAAAGACCTTTTGACGTTCAATTAAAAGAAGAGGAAAACAGCAAAAGTTAGTGCAAGGACCAAAATTAATTTAACAATGATAAAATAGATAAAATACATAAATCAAATAGATTAAACACATAAATTACCGAATACGTTTCGGCCCTAATATTGGACGAAAAGAAGTGTGTTACAATAAGATAACTATTTTGATGGGTGAAGTTCACCTCTACAACGTTTCCCACGCGAATCGCATGTACGCGTTTATACAAATTGCATAGACTTAAGGCGTCTATCGCGCCGATAAATTTCACTCCGTCAACGTAATTATCTAATCTGTAGATATCTGTAGATATGTTGATGTGACAATAAACTATCAATTAAATTAGATGATTCATCGAACCTATTTGAGAATTAAGATTCGATTTAAAGTAAAATGTGATCTTATCGCGTCCTATAGAAACAAATCATGCATTAATCGAGCAGTGAAGATGCCGAATCACAACAGTAAATATGATCACATACATATATTTTATAACATATGAAGCATAGACATTATCAGTATTGTCGCCCATATTATGTATATGTATTATCTATGTAAAAATAAACCGAACTTCTTGACCGTGCTGATAAAAGGGATAACTCTACCGCTGATTGCGAATCGCACGCGCCAGAAATGATTTTATATACGAATTATATTACACGCTTTATCATTAATATTATGCAATCAGTCAAACTAAATTTTCATAATATTTCGAGTACATTTATCGTCCATCGAGACGCTACTCCGAAACGTCCGTCCAGCGAAGGCCGGTTAACTTGACCAGAGTAATTCGCGTGTGACACCGCAATGGACACGCGCGACAACAATTATTCGCCAATTAAGCGGAGTGCGTTGATTCGTTCACGCTGACCGAGCCGCAAAAACGTTCGCATCGCTGACGGGGAAAGAAGCAAGAAGTAAGAAGTTATATAAAGAGGCACGATATATGTTAAATATGTGAAACAATACCGAGTGAGTAGTCGTGATAATAAACTCAATTTCTCAGGTGGGGGTGTTGGGAATAACCTCGAGGAAGCACAGGTAAGGCAAGGTAAGGCAAGGCGGTGTAATTGCGTGTAATTTATTTTCGCCGTAACGTATATTGCGTACATATCGTAATATCGCGTACATGTCGATCGTAATATGTACATAAGGTTTCTGACCTGTTGTCTTCTTCAGATTGTATCGAAAGGCTGACAATAATAGGAGGTATCTATGTTACACGTTTAGTCTATGCTCGGATAAATCGCTTATTCGTGATCTTCGCGAAAATGTGTGATCTTCACGAAAATCTCGTGCAAACAGTTCGGATATACTTTACACCGTCCAGATATTTCTCGAAAAGATCCACTTACGTTCCTTTTTTTATTAAAATATGCGTATAACATATATGATATTTACTTATTCACTTGATTTATTTATTCACTTATTTACTTTATAATATCAGATATATGATGAACACGTTCTTTTTATTGTCTATCACGCACGTCAAGTTCATTAAAGCATACCACACATGTGACACTCATGATGTAACATTGCGAATACAATCCTTTCCTTCCTGTGGCCACATGGAGCGCGTGTCACGCGAGTTTACCGTTCGATTGGCCGTATGCCTCTACCGATCACTTGGAAACACACTTGGCATTGAGATTATTTGGCGTAACTTTCCACAGGCGGTAGGAGCAGCGGCAGTAAATAGCGAGCAGTGAGTGACCATCGTACACTAATCAGTGTTCAGTGTTCAATCTGGCGAAAAGCCACCGAGTAGGGAGGTGGATTACGTATCGCACGATTACCAATCAATGAGCAACGTCCGATTAAACGGCGCTCATGTGACCATGTAATTTGAAGGAGGCTTCGAGTAGACGGCGTGAGCGTGTCCATGTGTACGGTGCTCTCGGGAAATAAGTTAATCGACGTTAATTCGCGAAGGAAATGGCAGAAAACAGCAGCAAGGATGCCAAGCAACGGGCTCCTGACGGCGGCTGGGGTTGGTTCGTTTGTCTCGGAAGCAGCTTGATTTCGGTAAATCATGCGGCGATGTTGCCGCGCGAATTTTATAACTCTGTTTCATGAAGAGCGACCGCGAGAGAGGCGCTGTTATTGTTATCATGTAAGAGTCGTACATTGTGTCGCTGACATTCAGATTTCACTACGTTCCTTGGACCCGTCCTTCGGATTGTTGTTCCACGACATGCTGAAAGATCTCAATGTTGATTCCACGGGAACCTCGATTATAATGAGCATTCTGGACGCCATCGTCAACTTTTCAGGTAAACGCCGCCCTTCGTGCCGCGATATGTGAGAAAAATTCCCTAGGATTATATGTGCTTAATAGGAAAACAATCAGGCGCAATTCCGGTCTAAAATGGCAGTGAAAAACATGACGCGAGTGTTAAAAATATAGAGAGAGGCAACTCGTCCCGGTCGAGAGAACTAATGGTTAATTCATGTATTTACAGGTTTTATAATCGGACCGTTATTAAAAAAATATTCCTACCGGCAAGTCGCACTCCTCGGATCTTTCCTCAGTTGTAGTGGTTTGATACTCACGTCGAGGGCCAATAGTATGCTGCACATTATTTGCACTTACAGTATCTTAGTAGGTGCGTATGGATTTATCGCAAATTATGTGTCGCAACAAATGTTCGCACAATCGCGAAGAAATATTATACGCTATTAGAGAGACTTGCAGTCATTCATTTAGCTGTTTGGGCATAATAACTTGGCATAATTGAAACCGGTGCTAATTGAAAGCTTACAAAACGCTGAAAAGGAATATATAAGTTTCAAATCTGTCCGCATCTATCTTGTTCCTGAAAATCTGTTCCAAAGAAACGGCTCATTTAGAAAATGACACTGGCCATCTATCGATTGCTCAATTTTCTGAAACCGATTTTCACGAACAAAACAAATGCGGATCTGTAACTTATATTCTTTTGCAGTGCTTCCTTTTGGTATCGGTTTCAATCGTGTGCTCGGTTGTGCCCAAACAAAGCGGTAAAGAAATCGGCCTTTCTGCAAGTCTCTCTTTATTTTAATGAAATTAAATTTAACCTTTAACTTAATTTAGAAGAAATATTTCAATAAAAAAATTGGAAGATTAAGCCGTATTAAACATCAAAAATTAAAAACCACACGGAAAAAATGCTATCGAAGCAACATTTCCAACAGCACGCGTAAATTGAATAAATCTTCTTAATTCATTAGTGATATCATTGAAACTAATATTTTGATTATTGAAAAAATACATAACGTAGTAGCTTTCATGATATTTGTCGTTTAAACAAGAAGATTTACTCCAATTATGTTACTGTTGAAAATTTTGACTTAACAGCATTATTTCAATATATCACAACTCCGACGTGCCTGCCGCGACTGTCACTTTTCCTCTCCGACAGGCCTAGGCACTGGTCTCGCGACTACTTCGTCCTTTGTCGCGTTGAACACGTTCTTCAACAAAAAACGCGGACAAGCCGTCGGTTTCTCCATGGCCGGGACCGCGTTTGGAATGATGCTCGTGCCGCAGGTAAGCTGGAACAGATCGAGGTACACAGAAAGGAAAAGGAAAACCGATTTCCTCATAATCAATGATTCATCCGTAGATGATACACTTGTTACTGAACGAATATGGATTTCGCGGCACGACGCTCATTATCGGAGGTTGGGCCTCGCATTCAATAGCGGGGTCCTGCTTATTGCGTCCGCTCGAAGATCGACTGCCGGAACAGACACATGGAGTAATCGATGTAATTCTGTAATTTCGACATCGCGAATCTAATTCCAACATCTGGCTAAAATTTCGTCACCCCGACTTCTTCTGCTGAATTATTCAACGGGGAAGAATTCCAGATGCGTTTAATCACAGATAATAATACCGATATCACAGACAAACTGAACACCTCTTTCAGAAAAAATCCGACGAAGAGCGAGAGGACGAAGCTCTGCTAAGGAAAGGCGCCGTAGGAAGAAGAGAGTCGAATGGAGCATTGTGGACCAACGAACAGAACATGACCGTCGAATCGAGTCCTCCGAGAATATCGCTCGTGAAAAAGCTGAAAGAGTCGTTAGACTTGGATCTATTCAAGGACTTCACATACTTAATCATCATCTTGGGTTGCAGTCTCTTCTACGTGGCCGAAACGAACTTCAAGCTTATGGTTCCGTTCTTCCTCTCGAATATCGGTGAGCCAGCTTTCTATACGAATCACACAAGCGTGACCAGTACCGTAGCAAGCGCCACTCGTTAGCTCGTTAATGAGAAGTTGACGAGAAGTGCGGGTGTTGTGCTCGTCGTAAAAATAATCTGCGCGCCGGCACCATCATCGGAACGCACGCTTCGGGTGATCGAAATGCACCGACATCTCGACAGGCTGCTTCGCTACGGCACTGCTCGACGGGAGTCATGCAGACTGCTCAAAGGAACTTGACGCTCGACAGGAATGAAGAAAAGGGACGTCGCCTTCTGTCTGTCCCTCACTGCATTCGCCGACATTATCGCCCGACTGTTGCTGCCGACGCTCTTCGACAGGGTCGGTTGGAATAAGCGCATGATCTTCTGGATCTTCGGCACCACCGTCGGGATAACACGTTCCGGTAATCTTCATTGGCTTTGAAGTGTGAACTTTGAAGTCTCAAGTCTAAAAACCTCGCGATCAATCTTCGTTTGTCTCCTTCTTTTCTCATTATTACAGCGATAATCTGTCTGTGGATTAATCGAAGACAATCTCAGTAGAAAAATAAGATTAATCAATGCCAATCAGTACAAAATTCTTTCTCTCACGTACAGTGTTGGCGGAACAAACGGAAAGGATGTTGTTGATGGGCATGTTCACAATATTGGGATTCTTACGTGGCGCCACCTTGGTGAACCTCAACCTCAGCATATCGGAACACGTGACGCTGAAGAAGTTGCCGAACGCATTCGGCATGTTCATGGTATTCAAAGGCTTTCTCGTGGTCATTATGAGTCCCTTAATCGGTAAGTCCGTGTGACTCGGATATGACAAAATACACTCCGTCTAGATGATATTAAATTACACTGACACATGTGTTTTCCGTCACAAACAGGATACATCAGAGATGTCAGTGGCAGTTACAGGATATGTATTCACGTGATGACCGCCGTGATAATGATGGCAACACTCATATGGACCATCGAACTCACATACAACGCTTTTCGTAGTCGACGATTAGGCATAGTTAAGAGACTACAAATGCACATATCGCCATGACATATTTTAAATATGATAGTAACTATTATATGTATGCGTGTGCACATATGTATGTGTGTGTTTGTGTTCGCATTTATACTTGATAATCGTCCCGGACACACACCTTACAAAATTTTACTGTATTTTATAAATATAAGTAAATGTGAATTAATAAGATACACACAGATCGGTATTTTCCAAAACGTTTCTCCCCGAACCTCAATCAACAGCTCCTTTGGAGTCGACAAAGCGATAATAGCGAAACTATATTTGCAGAAATTGTATGCTGATTAACACTTTTTCGCCAGCACACCACTATTTGCCTATGCGTCAAGTAGATAATACCAGTACATTACATCGGCATATGTCGACATGTATCTTTGCGCAGACTTCGTAATTTGTGACGTCACAAAGTCGCTGATACCATCTTATCATAATAGTATTTTTACGACCGATACACAGAGAGGAAGATCCGTTTGGATTTAGTACATGTGTTTATTCGACTTAGATTTGTTTAATCTGCAACTAAATAACATAATTTTATATAAATTATTATCTTGTTTGAATGAAATATTGTTGTTTCACTAGAATAAACCATGTTGTTTGATAGAAAAAATAGAATAATTTGGGGGAAATCATATTTAATTGTTAATAAAATTATTTATTTCATTATATGTTAAATATTGTTCCACTGAAACGAAGAAGTTCTTTAATATTTTTCTAACATAATGTTACTTCTTTCAAATAATTCATTGTTTGCAATAACGATTGTAATGTTTGGTTGAAGATACAAAAGAAATTTTTATATTCATAAAGTATTTTCAGTGATGTATTAAAGGGACCATTCATAAATTTAGTATTTGTCAAACTATATCACGTTTCTTAGCACTTATTTCACTACCTAAATATTAAATGTTAATTTCTAACAAAATCAAAGTAAAATTATACACATACTATGCACAATATTACAAAAATACAGAAATACAAAAATATTATTATTTTTCATTTTTTTTATTAATGCAATATTTCTGCATCAGTTGATCTAACAAAGACGCACATATAAGAAATCTTTTCGTGTAAAGGGGCAACATTTCCTCGTTAAACCAAGTCATCGTCTTTTAGCAAGTAAGATTTCCCGCTCCCGTCACTCCTTTCCGCGCGTTTCCTTTTCCCGCTTTTCCAAGGAACAAGCTCGCAAGATACAACATCGTGTTCGACTGCATTCGAACTGCTTTTGTGCCTCGGCGAAACCTACTTTACCGTGCGAAGTCACGCGGTTTTATTGCGCGCCGCGATAAAATCGGATCTATCACGCAGGCCGCGGCCTGTGTCATTGCACTTACGCGGAATAATACGCGATGCGGTTAATTTACATGCCGAATGAGAAGGAGCGTCTATAAATTAAGCGCGCCGAGTGCGTGCGCGCGCGACTGCGTTCGCTCGCGCGAACGAAAACGCGGCCGCTACGAATGATCGCGCTCTCCTCGCGTTGTCTCGAATGGAGGAGCGGAGCCGGTTTTCATCAAGCTTCCTGTTCGTCGAGCCAGTCTCGGAACGTCTGCAGCTCATGCCGGAGCATATTGTTCCTAGCTTTTGCGCGTCGTATCTCCGCGGCGCCAGTGCCTGGTATTCAAATCGATTCGACGCGCGTGAGTGCCAACCAGCCGTCCACCGAGTCGATATATATATAGTGCGATTTCGAAAGACTCTCATCGGATTATACTCGGAGTTGTTAAACAATACATTTCGACGATCGCTCGCCAAACACGCCGCGGAAACTTGGATAAACACGTTTGTTTGGCCGCCGAGCGAGCGATTCGCGGGCGAGACGGCGAGACAGACGGCGAGAACGTCTAACGTGATAATTTCAAGATAAAGAAGACGCTGACGAAGCACAAACGGGATAAAACGAAGTGAACGCTTCACAAATCCGCGAGCAATTATTAACTGTGCTTCTCAGATAATTAATCGACGGAGATACTGTATTTGAAAAATGTCTTATCGTAGTTGCCTCGATAGTTGCGCTTCGTGCTGACACGGATCTAAATTCGGAGGTGGGAAATAATCCAGCGGAGAAAGCCGGTAACATTGACGCGATTTCCTATTCTTCGAGAACGAAATATCGATTTTATGATATTTTCGACGTCGTTTTGAACACTTTGTCAGAAGCTTTCGCCGCTGCTTTTCGTTGTTGCGAGCGCGATCGCGGCGGCCGGTCGAGCCAATTGAGTCGAATTGAAGCGAACAGCCGCTGTTGCTGCCGTTTCAACGACGCTGCTTCATCGATCAGTATGTTGAACCGACGTGACAATGTATTCTCACGGCGGGATGCATCGGAGGCATCATTATCTGCCGACACCGGCGCTCGGACATTTCGCCGCGCGAGAGCACACAGCTAGGTGACACTGTTTGTGATGACAGAATTTGTGGAAAGTTGCGACACGCGCACTCCGGAGGGAAGATTCAGCGGGAGATGACATTATCAGTGAAATTGCCCGTCAATTATTTACAAACGCGATACGCGTCATCGTGTAAGAGGATTGGGGGCGAGATTCTCCTGATGCTGGCGACTAACGACAAGTGGGCGCGCAGACAACGCTCGGTATCGCACCAATCGACCACCAAATCGAAATGAGATAGGAAGTTTATCCGCGTATCTTATCATTTGTACAATTCTCGGCCGCGGCAGCGCGGTCATCCGGCACGTTTAAATCTTCCAGCTCACCAATGAGTCGAATTGAAAACAGCGCGTGATAAAGCGACGAATTCGCTGAAAGCTGGAACGCGAATCTCCGGGGACACAGCCCGCTCCCATGATACACCTGCGGCGCAGTGATCAGATAATTCGATCGATAGGATGGCACGTGGCGAGGCGGACCGTGGCTGGGCGTGGGCGATCGTTGTCGGTGTGACTGTTATCAACGTAAGCTCCTTGATTCTTTTTCTCGTTATCGCGATAAAAGCAACCAAAGGCAGAGTAACGATCAATTGACTCGCGCGTGCTCACAGAGTGATCGATCGGAACGACTGGTCGTGATGGGTTCTTAATATGGCAGACCGGTCACGAGGAAAGTTCGTTAGTCGAAGTATGTCGATCCTCGAGTTGCCTCTCGTTTCTTCAATAGTTCGTGAAGAAGGAAATAATAGCCGTGTTGACGGAACAGGCGGTCCGTTAGTAATTTATGTTGGCTTACGAAAAGTATTGATGAAACCCGGCAGAGTTAGTTAATTAGCGGCCTCGAATTAATGATCTCAGTACAAACTGGATGTTTCAGTACTCTGGTACTCGGGATATCTACGTTCTGATATTCAGATAACACTCGTGCATCCTTATAATACCCAAAAGTTTTGATATCCGTTCAGGCATCTAGATAATATCATCTATAATACTCTTAGCTCTTAGCATCTATAATACTTGTATACCTTGATAGTAGATAGACGTTTGGGAAACTAAACAATCGTATTTATTGAATCAAACGTTCATTTGTTCGCTGTATTCCGAAAGACAAATTTATTTAATTAAAAAAATTGTTTTGAATCCAAAGAAATTTTGTTTTCCTTCGCGTAAGTAATACTCAGTTGACAACTGAATGACACCCGTAATTTTGGATACTCACGTTCGTATACCCAGGTAATACTCGAATAATACTCAAACAGTACTCGTAAGTTGGGTACTCAGAGATAAAACGAGTAGTGGTATTTGGGTGATGACAAATTGTGAGTTTGTCCAATTCTGTTAACGTCAAAGTAAAGAGATATTTTGTGAGATCGAAAGATGATATAAAGTCCGCTCCCTTATCTATCTCGTGAGAGTGATTCGAGAAAGATCTGCAGGAACGGGAACTATACTACTTCGTACAACGAAATTTGAATTGCTACATTCATTGCTTGTTGAACCAATTCCGATCGTTCTCATTAGCTGGCGGTGCTGCCGGTGCAGCAATGTTTCGGTCTCGTCTTCGCGGAACGTTTCGCGAGCCTCGGCATCACCGCGACCCAAACGAGCCTGATCCTCCACCTTAACGGGACGATCACCTGCAGTTTGGGCCTGATAAGCGGCCCGATGATGAAGAGATTCGCTTTTCGCAAAGTCGCCTATTTCGGCGGTCTCACGGTCGTCCTTGGGATTTGCGCCGCTGCCTTCGCCATGTCTCTTCCGACTCTCATTGTCACTTATTGCATCATCATCGGTGAGTCAGTCTTATGTTACAAATAAGATAATTACGAACATTAGCCCATTAGTGACCAGTGGCTCATTTATGGGACGTTTCTTTGTTATTAAGTAGAATCACTTGATTGAGATATAATTTTACCATGCGCTTAATTTCTACTACTTCCAATTATAACTATTCCTTCATTAAAAATAGCCCCATTTCTTATTATTAATTTGAGGCCATTAGGAGGAAATAAACTGGACGGAGCCCTTTGAATAAACGTGTGTGTGAAATAATTTTAACAGTTGTAATAACTCGACAGTATTCTCCACATGACCAGCTCCTAATCTAAGATTTATATAAATACATTCACCCGACATCCGCAATTTCACCTCTAATTGTTCATGTTTCCTGCAATTTTGAAATAATTATAATTTTTAATAGTATCAAAAGACAGTTTATGTTGTTTAAGTCTCACGATCGACGCGTTGTTACAGGTATCGGCCAAGGTATTATCTTCCCGGCGACCAGCCTGGCTATGAATACGTATTTCCGCAGAAAGCGCAACATAGCCATGGGTTTCTCGGTCACGATGACCGGCTTGGGCCCGATCTTGATGCCTCTTCTGATAGACGTGCTTCTGGAAAATTATGCCACGACCGGCACTCTCCTGATCCTCGCCGGCATCGCCACGCATTCTCTCGTGGGTGCGTCGCTATTGAAACCGTTCGAGGAGCGCGAAAAGGTGAGTTCAAGGTATGTAAAAGGAGGAAATCGTCACGTACATAAAATACACATGAAAAATAATGTAAATAAAATGTAAGTCGTATTGGGAGAGGGCTCTCTTTTCATTTTCAGCGATTGATTTTGGCGAATGAAGTTACGGACGTGTCGGGGAAACGGAATGGCGCGAGAATAGAAGCCACGAGCGATGAGGAAGCAGAGCCGAGGAACGACAGCTTTCAATGTCGTTTGATGAACGAGGAGACTGTTTCGGAAGAGAGGAGACAGTCGAGCGTTCGTTTGGAGAACGGTAAAGCGGAGCCGGAAGAAAGGACTTCAATCCTCAAACGGATCGCCACGAATTTGGACCTCGATCTGCTGCGTGACAATCGTTACTTAGCGATAGTATTAGGTAAGTTGGAAATAACTGAATCGCCGGGCGCAGTTATAACGAAGATAACTTGATTAATACACTCGGCTCGGTAAACAGGAATGAGCATCTCGCTAGTGGCCGAGGTGAACTTCAACGCAATGATACCATTCGTTCTGGCCGAGCTGACGAGTCTCGATCGCACGTCGATTGCCACGGTGATGTCGATTCAAGCCGCCGCAGACATCACCGGACGCCTCTGTGTGCCGCTCTTGGCGCAGAAAGCTGGCTGGACGTGTAGGAATCTCTATCTGATATCCCTGTTGGGGTCGACCTTTGGAAGGACTAGTACGTACCGCCGCATAAAGTATACGAACATAAGGAATCTCTTCAGTGGTTACAGCAACTTCATTATTTAAATAATTATTCAAAATATTCGTATAATACCTTAAAATTCGAGTACCCTTGAACTTGAGTACTCGAGTGGTACTCGTAACTGTGAACCCGATGCAGCAATATCTGGTTTATGCTGATAGCACTAATTCGATGTATGGTCGTTAATTCATGCGCTTTCGACTTTTCGTGCAAATTATCGCACATTTAACCGTACTTAATATCAATCTCTTGTTTACAGTTCTGTCCACATGGGGCAACTCCTACGTCGTGGTAATCGTGGTATCGCTGATCGTCGGAGTGGCGAAGGGAACCAAGGCTGTCTTCCAAGCTCTAATTATACCCGATTACGTGCCATTGGAGAGGCTGCCGGCCGCATCCGGCATCCAGATGGTCTGCAATGGCATCCTGTCTATCAGCGTGGGACCCATTATCGGTAAAACGAAATCGAGACTCTAAACGGCGTCTCTCAACGGTGATCCCGTAATTTTCTTCGAGCACGATTATCTCTCGAAATTGACGTTGACGCGAAGCGACGTCGTTCTTCTTGATTTTTCGTATGGTTCTAATTGGACCTTGTTGCACGCAGGTGTAGTACACGACGTAAAGAACAGTTACGTGGGCGCGCTTTACTTCACGTCCTTCCTCAGTATGTCGTGCGTCTTCTTGTGGATGATAAGCGGACTCTGGACTTCGTGCGGAAAGCTTTTAAGGTTGCCTCGGAGAGGCCTGCCGGTAGAGTAAGAGAGTTCTCTCGCGTGACCGCATAATAATTAATTAACTCGAGAGAGACGGCTCAATACTCGCGGCTTACGACTGCTTTTGTGAAAGTGCTGTATGTTGAAGATATAAGATTTATACTGATATAATGTTGATGTACCATAATAATTTGTACGCATAAAGGCACACATTAACGGATGCACGCACACAGTTATAAATATAGCACTGCAAATCAGTACTATTTCGTTGCAAAAGACTATTAATAGCGACTGTTTCCATCAGGAAAATCTAACTGCAGAAACAATGAAGAAAAATATTATCTATTACTTTCCTTTTATATTATCTTAATCACATTATTAAGATATCGTCAATAATTCTACCGGGAATATTCATAAACATGTTTAATTGATTTAATTTATATCTTATTTGAAAAATTCCGTTAATCCTGATAGAATTCGAACTCGGAATATTTGACTCTTGCATTTGTTACCATACGAATTACATCAAGTACGGCATATGGTGGAATGCATATACGTATATGCACATATATTTCTTTACGGCAGGCGTAACAGCGATTTGCAGTCAATCTTTTACTGACCAAAATCAGTGAAGTATAAGACAAAAGAGTTAAGTGGAAGTGTGTCCATTAAAAATTAATGAATATTCGCTGATTATTGGTAGAATCGGTAGAAATATTCAATTACTGACTCAATTAGAAATATTTTCACTGATTCAACTTAAGAGAACACACATACACACAAGCAATATCATTGTCGATTAAATCAAAATACTCGTTAATTAATCGAAGGCTCCGACCTAAATTACAATCATATGACTCTGCGTTTTGGCGAGGTGAAGCGTTCACATTAATTTTCACACTCTTTCTCACTGATAGCGGTTATCAATACAAGGAGCGTCTCAATACAAAAAACAATCTTGTGTAAATACGTGCATGATATATACACTTTCTCGTGCACTTTTGATGTGCGCATGTATATAAACATATGCACATAAATAATTCGACATACATTCGCATGCCATTGGTTCCTATTTATTACAATAATATTGTATTATTGACTCAGACTAGCTGTTAATATCCGAGATTGGAAACTTTTCTGTCTGTTGTATAAAAATATTTTTGTATTTAAATATACGTGCCAGAAGAAGAGAGGAAATGTGTGTCGCATAATTTTGGACCGCACCTCGATTAGAATAATTAAAAATATGTGTTCGAATAAAATTAACGACCTTATACGCTATATATGCTATCGGCTAACGAAAGCAATAAGATACGTCATCCTACACGGTGATTCTTCCGGTAACAAATGCAATTCAATCCAACTAACTTCCTGAGTAAACGTTGGTCACGCGAACTTTGTGTTTTTTTTTGTATCGACGTCAAGTTACATCCATGACAAGTAAAGTATACCAGATTAGATTAATCTTGAGCTATAGACGTTTCTTATCTCTCGCGAAAGCAAATTCAGTTTTGTCATCGTCAGTATGACTTTTATCATTGCCCGAGGTAGATTGCGATAAAGCTGTATCGAACATTGAACATCGTGCGATTTCGCATTCATGTATTATAATTGTCGGTGCATCAGTGTCAGGACGATCGCATCAACACACTCAGGAAAGCCTGTGAAGAAGAGAAGCGTTCACCGATATGCGGATTATGTAACAGTATTTGCAACTTTATACGCAAACAGTGCGGTACTCGATCGTATGAGATTCCTTTTGTGAAACATTTTCAAGTAGCTTAACCGCAAACCGGTTAGGTTAGACAATAGTTGTGTAATATTGCAAAATTCGCTGATTCATCGAATGTAAATTAAAATCGATTCTAATGCCACGATTAAAACCGCAGATAACGCATGCTCTCCGACAAGATTGTTAGGTAATGGATTCCGCGATTGTTCGATAACGATTTTGCGATTGATTTTAAAGCGCGGGGAGATCATCGTGAAATATCGTACCATAGGAAATTTATTGACCCGTGAAACGACCGGTGACTGTGCAAATAATCAAAGCAAAGGTGGAAGTGAGACGTATGGAATACCCGTTTGAAATAAGGGTGAAATATTCATAGCATTCCACCTGAGACAATTCGAACATCGTGCCTGGAACATTTAATTCACGCTGTGCCGAAGTTCACTCAGGAATTATATACTACGAGAGTGCCTAGCGTTCACTGCCAAAATGACTACGCGAGTACCGCCGAACGGAGGATGGGGATGGATGATTGTCTTGGCTTTTGCGTTAAGCAATGTAAGTTCCCGCGTGCACACGTCTTGAAAAGAAATAGACTCATTAAAGTGATATTTTAGGCTTGCGCGGTTTGAGTAAACTTTCAATTTGATTTTCTTGTTCCCGGCGTTTCGCCAAGATTTCAGTTCACTTCTTCGGGGTGAGGAAATCGAGGTTTCCGAAACCGTCTTGGATGAAAGACGCGGTGCTAACTCGAAAATCATATTGAATAACTCATTAAAGGCCATAATTATTTTACAAACACATTTAATTAAAAGATCCGTTTACTTCCCAGAGAAATCTTTAATTAGTACTAGAAATGGTCTTATCGAAGGCATAGAAATGTAACTGGAAATTAAGTGAAATTAAATGCTGATAACATAAGAATAAAGATACGCGCTCTCAAGTGGGAGTTTTTATTCAGTAAAGGAACACCGCGTAAACAACACATGGCCGCGCTAATGTGTTAAAGATCGTAGAGTCTAAGAGCGATGAAAAAATCAAGATGTGCGTGCGATGTCCGCAATCAAGCCGTGAAGTTCGAAGTTCGTCCTGAGAAACGCGATAGCAAAATAATCCGAGGATCATTATTCCGCAGCTGTCGACTATATCGGTGATGCAAGCGTTCGGATTGGTGTTCAAGGATTCCTTCGCCAAGCTCAATCTCACTGCGACTGACACGGCGGTCATAATTAACGTGAATTTCGCGTTCGGCATGATATTCGGCCTGTTCAATGGACCCCTCCTGAAGACCTACGGTTACCGAAAAGTGTCGATGTTCGGCTCCCTTCTGTACACGGGCGGGATGATGATGACGGCGTTCGCCAACAACTTCACCCTCATTATCATTTCTTACGGGATACTGACCTGTGAGTAAGACAAGAGAGCCCGGTACTCGACGAGCGTTGTTACCAGCCTGTGATTAAAACCGTTACCTTCGTTACGGACAGAATATGAATATCCGTAAATAAATATTAAAACTTAATTGTAAATTTCTCACGGCACACCGCGTTAACTAATCGTCGATCCCATTTATACACCTTTCTCACAGCTCTCGGCATGGGAATGTCGATGTCCGGATTTTCCCTGGCAATAAATTCCTACTTCACCACGAAACGGACACGAGCAATGGCCCTGGCCGTGACTATCACGGGACTCGGGCCGATTGTCATGCCCCAAGTGACGTCCTTCTTATTGTCGACTTACGGCATTCAGGTACCGAGTCACCGAGTTACAGGTCTCAGTGGCGAGTAACGTAACGCGTCCGCCGAAAGATCGCGAAGGTGCTCTCGGCGCGAAAGGATCGCGCTGAAAAAGGGACGCCGGGCACAGGAAATATTAAAGTCCCGGTGTGTTCTCGCACATGCGATTTCGATAAGACCGGTATCTCCAGTAATTATCTCCATTATCTCCAGCCAGGATTAAAGCCGATCATAAAGCGCCGCAACAATTACTTATCGATGTGGGTCGGCCCGTTTGTTTTGCTGTCGAGCTAGTCGTACGATATCTGGTTAATATTGTGACGGTGGTCGCGATCCTCCGCGCGCGGGACTATCGATTTATGGTGGCAAGTTTAATGGGGCACTCGGCAAGACCGTGTGTTTTTTTCCTTTTCTTTCGATTTCTCTCCCTCTCATTATTTCCGCTTGTCCCGATACGCGAGTTATAGTTATGTGCGAATTACCGTTACCGAAGAGCATTATTCGTGATTCAAGAAACGTAAATATCGCAAAAAGCAATGTCAGTTCCTGACACCCGGGTATCTCGAATATTTTCGGGGAAGCTGATAATCTTAGATATTACCCAACTACTTGGGAAACTTTTTAATTACCCGGGTATTTTAATTGCCCAGGTTATTTTAGTACCCATATATTTACTATCTCAGATACTACTAGGGTATCTGGGTATTTTTCCAATTACCCTAATACTTGAGTATTTGGAAGTATTCGCGAATTTGGACAACCGTATACTACCCGGAAAACTAGTATCTGGAATAATACTAAGATATTTTGATATTATGTCAATACTTTGATACCTGAAAATCCGGATATTATACGTGAGGTTCTATACTCGAGTACTACCTAGATATTTGGTCTCTCGAGTACTATTAGGATACCCAAGTATTTTTCATATTATAAGAGGAACAAACTACTTCCAAATTACTACTAAATATTTTAGTACCCGAAAACCCACGTAATATACATGAGCTTGAACATCCGTGTAGTACTCGAGATACTGCGATACCTGAGTACCGAATATAGAAATATCCAATTTATACTGACAGCACTATTCTTAAACAGGGAACGATCTTGTTGTTTGGCGCTTATAGTCTGCATTCGGCGGTGGGCGCTTTGTTGTTACAACCGCTTAAGTGGCACAAAAAAAGCGAGCCTCTCTCCTTAGAAACGGTCACTAAAACACCCGACATTTTGAACAATACCGAAGGTACCTACTCGTTCAGTAAAGATCGACTGTACAACATTAAAGATTCTCTCTCCCTCTCTCTCTCTCTCTCTTCCTCTATTTTTCGTTCTCTGATCAATAATTCTCAATTTCTCACAGATACGTCAAACGTTAACGCGGAAGAGGAGACAATATTGCAACCTTCGAGATCGATAGCAAACAATTATCAGATGAAAAGAAAAATATCAACCATCGATCACGATAGCGAGGTCGGAAGTATCTATGGATTCGATACACCACTACCTCGGCAAACTTCTGTAGAGACTAGAGCAAGTACGATCCGATAATAAGATAATGATTTATCGATTATAAATTAATCTAAAAACGAATGATTTCGACATAATTTCAAATTTCAGACGCGTCATATGACACGAATTACGACATCGAGATGTCGATAATGAACGGGACATCGATGACGAGTTTACATGGCAGCCGCAAATATTTGAATGGTGCAATGGTTCCATGGTGGAATTCGAGTAACTATGAGCAGATCGTAACGATAAAAAATCACTATTCTTTAGAAACACGCAGAGTCGACTTTTTTTCTCGGCGGAAATGTCAGAGAAAAATTATTATGTTTATCATAAATTTTCGATTTTCAACGTGTAACGCTTGAATTCATTCCCACCGAGGAAAAATCAACTCCAGCCATGTCAAAGGATTATTAAAATTAATGACCATGAGCAAAATCTAACATCCTGTGTACTTTTAGCGAAAAGTGTGAATAGCATCAACCTCGGTAGCAGTATAAAGATTTTCGAGGAGCCCGTGCCGATAACGAAAAAACTGACCTTCATCGATGTCAACGACGCGAATGGTATTTGTCAGAACAACGTGGAAAAAGACTCGCTGATCGAGAAAAAGGCAGATACCGGTTCGACCATAGTAGACGACGACAACGATAAGTACGTTATGAGAAGTATGTTATGAGAAAAGTGCCGATATGTCTGTTAATTCATTAATGGTTAGAATAATTTCACAAAAACTTTTTAATTGAAGAATCAGTTTGTTTATTTCCTATAGGGGTCTCAGATTAGCATTAGAACTATTTTTATTGAAAACATAGTTATGGCACTTGGAATATTGATTACCAAAAACGAAAAAATTAAATTAGATGTTTCCAAGCGGTTTTATTTGATGAAAGAGGAGCATTCAAAAAAGTGAATCACTGATCGCTAATAGCGTAATAAATAAGCGATATTAAACAAAGTATAATATTATTTCATATATTCCTTCTCTCTCTCTCTCTCTCTCTCTCTCTCTCTCTGTCTCTCTCTCTCTCTCATTCCAACTGTTTTCGTAGAACATATGCGTAGAACAGAAACAATATTCGCTCGACAAAATAAGAGATATGAAAGAGTACCATTTTCATTTATTGATTTATTGACTTATGTTTCTAACGCAATACACATGGTATAACGTGATTGTGTTGCAGTAACGAGAAAAAATCCGTCGTCTGGCGATTTCTGCGGTGGCTAGCTTCCATGTACGATCTCGATCTGCTGCGCGACCCGATCTACGTGAACATGATGATCGGGATGTCAGTGGCGATTTTCGCGGAGGCGAACTTCTCGCTACTGACACCGTTCATTCTCGCTGACATGAACATGTCGACGCCGCAAATTGCCAGCGCCATGAGCCTCATCGCGTTGAGTGATCTCCTTAGCAGAGGCGCGTCTCCTTTCCTGGGGGAGTGGCTCCATCAGCCGGCCAGAATGATGTACCTGCTCAGCCTGTGCCTTCTCATAATTAGCCGAAGCTGTAACGTATACCGATTATATCCCGTTATTGAATTTCCTCTTAAAGAAAAAAGAAAGGAAGAAAGAGAAAGGGAGGTTACGATTGTATTCTTGCTTGTTTCCCGGCGCAGCGCTGCTCTTCACGAACAGCTTAACCACGGTGCTGATCGTGACGGTCGGTCTGGGAGTGGCGAAAGGAGTCCGGTCGGTTTACATGGTCCTGGTGATTCCCAGTTACGTGCCCATCGAAAAGTTACCCAGCGCCTCGGGCATTCAGATGTTGACCAACGGAGTGATCCTCACATGTGTCGGCCCCTTAGTTGGTATAGGAATATTCGTCCGCTTTCTCTTCGAGTGTCAATCTCTTTCAACAATGCCGTCATTTTTCATTTGATCATGCGAAGTACAAAGTGATTATGGACCAACGAATACTGAAACGGAGGACCTGATTTGTTGCAGGTTTGATACGAGACAAAACCGGGAGCTACACACCCTGCATCATCCTGGTCAATTGCGTGACCGCCGTCACGGTGATTATGTGGCTGACGGAGATCGTCATTCTGAAGAGAATCGCACGGCGAAAATCGAGATCGCCCACATGATTATAACATAATACATAAAACACACACACACACACCAAATAACTATATGCCTCTGTAAATAAATTATTTACAACGACACGTGTGTCACGAGCGGGAAATTCGAAACCGTGCAAAAGCGCGCGGAACTATGAAGTCCGGACCCACCTTGAGTTAACTTGAAATTCCCAGAAGAGAAGCTCACACCTATTCCAGCGCGATTCTCGATTTCACGCGCGAGAAGCGCGTGAAAGGGAATTAAAAATTCTTACGCGTCTCTTACGGTGGCGGCACGTTAGACTTCTCCCCTTGCGGTACGCTCGCAATTAAGGTCGTGTCCTTGTTCGATACCATTTACCGCAGAAGTGGATCTAATTACAGCGCCTAATCGCGCCTCGCGATGTTGTCGGCGGCGGTGGTTGGAGTGTTAGCGACGAACAAGCACGATACACCGTCCCAGACAATAGAACGCCTTTTCCCACCTCCTTCCGGCGGCGGCGGTTCTCACGTCTCTCGCTGCGACAAGCAACGTGTGATCTCCTTGGAGGAGACCCGGAAAGGAAGTTCGAAGGTCAATGAAATGTAGATAATGTTGCATCGAGCCGGCCGATCTATTCAGCGCTGTTACATTCATCTGGCTCTCGCGCCGACTTCTCGCTCATTAAATTTATAATCTTTCTGAGCACGTTATCGCTCAATTTTCCCTTGGCAATGCGGGAAGTCAAGCCATAGAGAAGCCACTTCTATTTCTTTCTCGCGTCTAAGAAGACCAGAGTCTGAGGGAAGCATACACATGCAAAACGCTTTTGTCGAACATCGTATTGTTGAACCGTCGTCGTACCGGCATCGCGTATCTCTCTCTTTCTCTGTTGTACTATTTTGCACAAGAACCAATGAAAAGGGAAGGAGCTGCTCGAATCCCGCTTCGCGATCCCGAGTCCCTTTCACCGTACAATCGACCAATATGCATGTATGCATAACACACGCCGGCGTATATTTAGATGCAGCGGTGCGCGAATAGTCGTGACACTTCTTGGCGGACGTCCAGCTTTGCGAAACCGGCGAAAGTGACGATCGAACGTGACCGGCGAATGCGTAAAAGGCGAATTAAGGTGGACGGGTGAACGCGGACGGACTGCGAGAAAACCGGAACGGTTTTCTAAGACTCTGACACTGAGAGAAAAATATTTAATGTTTGGAACTGTAACCATCGTAGTGAAAGAATTATAGTCGGGAGAACCAATTTCTAATAAGTGTCACTATACTGTCGAGGATAATAATCTTATATGCATATTGCTATTGCTATTTTTGCGGTTAAAGCCATAAGAGGAAACATAGTTGAGACCTGAAAGTAATTCACGAGAGAAAAGGAATTAGCTATCCATGTTAATACAACGAAAATTTGGTAGCCAGACCTAGTTTTTAGCTGAGGAAATTAAAAACTAGACGCAGAGACGAAAAATTAGCTAAATTAACTCAGTTTAAGTTATATCACATGGACAGTCAGTTTTTACCTGCGAAAGTTAGTTTCCAGCTGTGGGAGCAAATTCTTTTTTACCATGTACAATTTCTCCGAATGGGGGGTGCGAAGAGGAGGAAGATGAGATGGAGGTCACGACGAGGTGGTTGCGATATGCGACCCTCCGAGTGAAATCCACCGGGATTTATTGTGCGGTTACTTATGACAAAGAAACTTACAAAAAGTACACTCGCGTTCGAATTACGTGATACATTGATCCGCTGCACTGGCCACGATAATCACTTACGCACTTACGCAGGATCGGAGCATCCGTTTGATGAAGGCGTCGTCAAATTCAAGAGGTCCCGTGAAAACGCGATCGGTCAGCTGCGTTTTCAGCAACGACTTCGCTCGTAGTTCGCGGTAAAGCACACACCACGTCAGACACTGTGTCTACACATGCACAAACAATAGTCTTGAGCATTCTTCACGTTGATGCGTCATCGTCTGGCACGTGACACCTGTAAAGGAGATATATTCGAAGCGTTAGAACGGATCAGGATATGCAGAGACGAGAAGTCGGCGAAGTCGACACGTGCCTTCGAGTGCCCACCGTACAGGACAGGGATTTCAGGCTCGCCGTCCTCGTGATCGTCGTGGCCGCTGTCGCCGAGCGAGCCGAACTCCTCGTGTTCCATAATGCCCCAGAGGGGAACTTTCTCCGGACCAGTGGAAGCCACCGCCAAGTTATTCACAGCCTGAGGCAGCACCTGATAGGCCTTCTCGATGGACTCGAATGGATCGGTCTCCTCCTTGACCTCCTCGGTGTCCGTCTCCGAAGCCTCGGTCGATACCTTCGAGTTTCTCTCCGTTTCCTTCGTCGTCGTCATCGTCGTCGTCGTCGTCCTAGATGTGGTCAGGACCGGCTGCGGCGTCACCACGTAGACTCGTTCCTTGCTCACCGGAGAAATGTCCATGGGGAAACCTTGCCACGTGAAGTCGTTCGTCGAATGTGCGGTAACAATGGCGACGGAGCTCTCGGTCGAGACCGTGGGCTCCTGATCCTTGTTGCCTGTTACCACCTTGAAAGAGAAACACGAGAGAAGCGTGGTATTATTCTTCGTCCACCTCCCCGAGGTTTCGCTTATTTACTTGTATTCGAGGTCCTTCCATGCGATTGCTGGATGAAGCCTCGCGTTCTTGGTCGTTGAAGCTGAATCCGCCCAATGTGAAGGTCTTGACACTTTCATCGCGAAAGTCGTCCTCCGTGTGATCGACAGGCTCGGTGGTCGTCAGGTACTTGTCTGGAATCTGCTTCGAAGGGAAGAGATACGGCTTGGCCGAGCTGGGCGATACTGTACTGGCGGTTGTGCCCCGCGAATATTCCTAAATCGAGCACAGATGAAGTTACACGAATACGTTTATCATGGTGCCGTGTGCCTTCACAATCTGGGTATTTCTATACCCAGGTAAACGAGTAGCACTCAAATTGGTAACAAATGTATTTATCGACGCTGTCATTATAATCTGCGCAATTCTACACCCGAAATTGACATCACTAATGCATGTTATAAATACACTAAGTGCAAAAGAACTAAGTGGAAGTATTTCCACTAAAAATACAAATACTTATTGATCATCAAATAGTAGGTAGAATTCTGGCTTACTGATTCAATTAATGACATTTTCACTGATTCAACTTAAGAACGTAGGATCTGACTACCCTAAATGTGCGTTTAAAAAAAAAGTATCAATCGAAGCGACTTGAGTCGAATTGAACGAACTCAACTTCAGGCCTGCATATGTTTGCGAGAATTTATCCGGAGGGTGCAACATGCCTGTATCGTCCAGTTGTCGATGTTCTTCTGCAATCTGTGCACGTCAATGGAGTTGTTCACCTTAGTGCCGGCCGGTTTCCCGGTGACTTCTTCCTCTATCGCCACAGTGGCAGGCCAAGTCGGAAGATCGGTCACTTTAATCTTATTCCGTGACTCTTCGCTGATGTAATTATCTCGACCGGAGTCAGCCGTGTAGGAGACCTTCCGTCCGTAATTCTGATCGCGCACCGGCTGGAACGGGACCGGCGTGTGCTTCGACGTGTAGGGTATGATGACCTGCACCTAAACAATTCGAATCGCGACAACAGGGTTATAACGAGAACGCGCTTCCCTTGAAATCGCATTCCGCCCGAGAAAGCCTTCGGCTTTTCACCTTTTTGTTCCTCTTCGGGCCCTGCTGATTCGCGTCCCGCGTCTCGTCCTCCTCGGAATCGACGTCGATATTTTCAGCAGACTGTTCGCCTTGGTGTCCGAGCACACCGTCGTAAACGTTCACCAGAGAGCCCCAGAACGAGCCTCTCTCCGTGCTTCTCGAAGTCGTCGACGAAACATCTGGCCGGAAGTATCCCGCCAGGCTGTGGCTGAGCGATTGAAAGTAGGAGACTTTCTGTTCTTGAGGGTCCGCAGGATGATGAATACCGTCGGCGACCTGAACGTTCGCGCCGTCGTCAATCGAGTTCGACTTGTCGAGCGAAGGCTCGATCGTCTTCAGCACGTCCACGGGGTAACGTGACTCCGTCAGGTCGGGAAGATCCGGGCCGAAGAACTCGACGCCGGGCGCCAAGGTCGTCACGCCGCCGATACTCCCGTTCAAGTCCGCGAACGCGTTAGAGGTCGGCGATGATATCGGGGACGAGTCCGTCCGACTTTCACCTTTGTGCGTGAGATCTAGCAACGGTGACTCTTCGAAATGTATTGGATCTTCAATCTTCGCGGGAGATCCGTCCGTGGTGCGCGGAGCCACGTGGGAATCCGTAACGACGCTGCCGCTGGAGGACAAGTCGTTGTAGCGATGCTCGTAATTATCCGGCGCCCGATCAAGGCCGGAAGTCCCGTAGCTGCTGGGAGGATTCGGAACGATCTGCCTGGGGTTATCAAGGAGATCGCCCAATCCGTTCGATTCCGTGGCATGAAACCCCCCGTTATCGGCCGCTCCCAGCTGACCCGCCGGAGCGGAGCCGCCGAAGGAAGGTTGACGGCTCGCGGGATCGAGCGAGTCTTGATGATAAGCCGCGATATTCTCGAATCCCTGCGCGCCCAACGCGGGACCGACATGGCCGTGAGACACCTGGGTGCTGCTGGAGAACAAGTCACCGTGTCCGCCGGGATTCCGAACGTGCGGAAGTTCCAGCCCGGTGTACTCCACGTGTTGATGAGCGAGAGGGTTACTCGGGTAGGTGGGCTGCGCGATGTGGCCGTTATTGCCGCTGGATTCCACTACAACCGGGAAGACGCCATTTCCCGTAAGCAGACTGCTCCCGGAGGGCGGTGGTCCGGCCAGTTCCCACTCCGGGAGCCCACCCAGAGTGGATTGCACGGGGTAAGTGAAGTCCGTTGCTTTGAAGAGCGGCGGCGTCGCTCCAAGGTACACTTGCGGACTCGGTAACGGGCTGAGCAAGGGCACGCTCTGGCCTGCGGTGGGCAACGTCGACGCGAAAGAGAGGTCCGGAGCTCGGACTTCCTGCGAGGCGGCGTGATAAACGTCGTGGGCTCCGGGATTACCGGGTGGTAGGTAGCTCCCGCTCGAGGGTGACGATTGAAGCGGCAGCGACGATGGTGGGACGAGGGACGCTTCCGCCGTATGGTGGTGAGAAGCTTCGCCATTTATCGGCACCCAGGGCACTTTGTTGCAGGGGTTGCAGTTCTTCGTCGGGGCGCGGGGATGGTTGGCAAAGATCGGTGGGAGAGGCGGCCTGTCGTAAACCGGAGGCGAGCCGCCGTAACCGCTCGCGAAGGATCCGGAAATCGGCGGAGGGGGCGGCGGAGGGGGAGGAGGTGGCTGAATGAACCTCGGCTGCGGGGGATGAGCTTCGAGACGCGGCGGCGGTAGCGGCGACGCGGGGACGTAGCTGAAGGGGTTCAGCCAGGTCATCAGCTTGGAAAAATAGCCCGACTTCTCGGCCGGGGGTACCAATCTCGCGGTCCTGTCGGGAGGGAACTTGGGCGGCGGCGGCGGTACGAGGAACTCGTTCAAGCTGATTCTGCGAGTGCGTCGGATCAAGTTCGGCCCGTTCCGCGCGTTCTTGAAGGACGACGGGGATGCGCCGAGAGCGCATACCAGCAGGGTCAAAAGTAGTAAGACCTGAAACCGCGTAAGGGCGTCGCGTTAAAGCGGATCCTGAAGATCGCCCGACGGCGGAATGCGTCCACCAACGCGCGCTTCTTGCGTTTTCGTCGCGTATCGAACGTTCGGGGAGAAACAAACGAGAGAAATAAACGAGCGACTAGTCGGTTGAAGTTAATTGAGGCGTGCGCTAACAGCGGTCTTTCTCCTCGCCCGGCGACGCCGATATTATTCGAGGTATCATTTGACGAAAGAAAGCCCTCGCGCGCGTTCTATTATCATGTGTAGTTCCCGCGACAGTAGTCAATGGCGGCGAGAAGGGGAATAAGACGCGAGGCGCGAAGTGGGTCGCCCCGTGAGAATCGTTCTGCGTCGCCGTGGATTATGTATGCCGTGCGCGAAACTAGACGTCTTCTCTCCCTCGTTACTCCACGGCGACGACGGCGGAGTAGTCCTCGTCGGGGGGACTCGGTTTTCCTCTCCTTAGTCCTGGATTCAGCTGATTACCCCGCTTTAACGCGCCACTTCGACTCGCGCGTAATTTATGCGCGCGGCCGCGCGCGAGGAAACGCGCAGTGAAAACCGTCGCGGGTAACAATCCGTCCGCTGGCTGTCTGGCGAAACGGGCTACCGGCCGGCGAATCACACGCTCAATGCGCGGTTATGATTCCGCGTTCCTCACCCGTGTCATTGAGCGAGTACAACGTCGTTCAAGCTTTGCCGAGCGCCTTTTACGCGTCCCGCTCGGCGCACGCTCGGCGCGCCTGCGATTTCAAAATTGGCCGGCTCGAGGCGATTTGCGAGACGCTATTGAGCGCCAAGTTCGACGACTCTGCAACCTATTTCGCCGATACAGAGCTCCGCAATCATCCCGCGCGCTCGAGGAAAGTCCGAGGCTGTCAGCCGGTCATTAAAGATGCAAAGAGGCAACGCGGGTCAAGAGGTATGCGAACGCAGTATCGGTGCTAAGGTCGAGAACTCACCGGCGGATTCGATCCCCCGCGGAAATGCCCGCGCAGATTTTCCCCGTTCGCGCTGGTACAGAGGGAGAGAAGAAAGTCGCGGAAGACCGCGAAGAAAACGAACGAGGAGCGGAGGAACCGCGATCCGCCGTCTGACTCGCGCCAGTCGCTGAGATTCTCTCACATAAATTGAATAAGAGACGCCACGGGAGAGCTCCACGTGCCAGTTCCTCGCGACATGCGCGTGCACATGTGTATGTGCCGTTCCCCCTCCCCCCTCCTCATTTTCTTGTCAATTTGTGGCGTAAACTTAATTTGATAATCACGCAAAAATTGTTTCTTCTACTTACGGTTAATCATTAAACTGATTTTTCAGCGGTAACTTTTAAATTTTAACGATTATCCGAATTGAAATTTGGATGCTACTCGGATACTCTTAAAGATAGTTTGCGCCTACTTAGACGGGCTGTGGACTGATAAAAGCCTACTTCGACGATACTAACACTTTTCACTTCTCTCTTGAATCTTGAATTCTACAGATTGAATTTTAATGCCACCTTCAACAATCTACTTTGATGCTACAACGGCAAAAAATAGAAGTTCAAGGCCGATAATAGTTAATTTCTATTCTGATTAACTTCTGTTTAGGCTTATACGATCTGATGATAATGTAAAAATCACGTTTTCTCTTCACGATTACCTGAATCGAAATTGTGTTAAAGTTCTAATTCTGCAACATGGTAGAAACCAAGATAGCAAAGCAAGTTTAACTTCAGCTCTAATATAATATAACTCCTATTTTGATTATGATGAAGTCTTCGATTTCTTTTTCCGCTGTTGTCGCGTCAAAATAGGTTGTTGGAAGGTAGGCATCAAAATTCAATCGGCGAGCTCTCTCGCTCTGAAAACTCCAAATTCAATCTGTTAACTAGAAAATGAAAAACCGGACCTCTGCCTGTCTCTCTCTTTCTATCTATCTCCGTCTCCTTTGCTCCCTCTCTTCTACCGTGAGAGAGAACGAGAGTAGTCGCGGATGACCGTGTTTGTCCGTCGAGCCGGAAGCCGCGTAGGAAAGTGAAGAAACGGAGGATAAGGAGAGATACGCGCGAAAGCCGAGCAAAAGGCTAATCCATCTAATGGTGCGTTACGCGCGCGTCGCGGTCGTGCATTATGCAAATTGCCGGCGACGGGGGTCACCGCGGCGCGCGTACACAATGCGCGAGCGCACGCCACGCGACTCGCGCGGTACCGACTCGGTACCAGTTCATTTTTGTACCCCTTCCTTCGTACCGGATGCGTGTAATAATACAGAGCCTCGTAGTCTACGGCATGTCTGCGCGAATCAATTACATTCGACTTGATATTCAGCATCCGTCAGCCTACTTTTTCTTCTTTTTCTCCCTCCTGAATACGTCGACACCTTCGCCCGTGGTGCGATGTGGCGCGACACTATTTCCTGAGGCGGCAGATTAATGAGAAAAGTCAGTAGGCTATGGACACCCGGCAGCTATTAATCGAATCGAAGAATAATAGCGATTCCCCTGCGCGTTCTTAAGATCAAGAATGAGGAAGCGAGTCCGGGGATCCAGTGGGAGAAGCGGATAGATTCGATTTCTCGACCGGCGAGAAAACAGCTGGGGCGAGAGCACGCGGATTTGGCACACCGGTGATTTCATCATCATCATCATCAGCACCATCCGATAACCGACATTCGTCGATCGANCCCCCCCCCCCCCCTTTTCCACCACTCCTCTCATCTCTAATCGTTCGAGTCGTCACGCTCGTTTAGACGAAAGATTATGGTTCTGCCGGAGTCGCGGCGATACATCGCTCCCGATCGCAACGCGAGATCGAGGGGTCTTGGCACAGAGAAGATGAGAAAATGCGCACGGGTGCACTCGCAGCAGCGTAACCACGTCGTCGGGGTCGATGCGGTCGTCGACGTGCGCGGTCCGTCGGCATAAATTCGCTGTTAAAGCGGCATGAACGTCTGAGAACGCGCCGATGAAATACTGCGAGCCGAAACGAGCACGGAAATATACACTTAGAGAAGAAATTAGGTAATCTTATTCGAATTATAGTGATTCTCGTGTCTCTCTGATTATACTGATTTTCTTGATTGTACGGTATTTTCTTGATTGAAAGGTTTTTTCCTTAATTAACGCCCACCATTCGCATATCGTTATTTCCTCGTGAAAATTTCAATTAAAAGTATCGAGTGAAAATGTCGAGATGTTAATAGTTTACAAAAGCAACTGGAAAAGCAGGATTTCGAGCGACCAAGTAGATAACAAATCTATATCCGTCATTCAAATTCAAACGGATTTACTTTAACGGAACTTCAATTTAAGGCTTAGCTATAAAGATATGTCTGGAAAGTCGCTATAAATCATGACCTCTTTTGACAAAACAGCTCGGAACTTTTCGATTCGATTATTCACCGTTGTCGTCAAGCAACAATAATCATTCGCATTAATTAACGATCGCGCGTTCTCAGTTGTGACGGTGGCGCGCGTGTCCGATATTTAATGTAACACGAGCGAGCGTTATAGATGTTAGTGAACATCCGGCCGAAAGCGGCGGAGGGGCACATAATCGCTGACAGTGGTCGCTTCGTCGTCATTAAGAACATACAGCCGCGGAGAGAGGTTCGTTACTGAAATGTCCGATTGTTAAAATTGATTACGCCACTGCGCGCGCGCGCGCGCGCGCGTCGCCAAACGGTGGATGTAGCGGGCGCACACACACGAAACTGGTAATGTAGGTAAGTGGGCTGTGGGTATTACGAGAGTCGAGGGGCCCACAGTGAAAGAAAACGATGTAACGCGGGATCGCGCGCGTGTAAGTGCGAGAGTGAGCATGATGCGTGCGTGCACGTGTGTGTGTGTCCACTGGGAGCCGTGTATCGGAAAATGAACAGCGGCGCTAATCGAGACGAAGCATTACCGATAACAAGGCTGCGCTCTTGGTAGTTTGGGATAACGTTGCCCGAAATGAAACGATTATCATTGATTAGCGAGGCTAATCCGGCCGAGAAATCCCGGCGAGATGTCCCGTGAAATCGATATACGCGAAGGCGAAACTTTCGATGATGTCTCCGCGTGCGGGTAATCTTCTTCGCGAGCGATGTTAGAATTCGCGTTGGAATTCGTGATTAAATCACTTCTCGTGGAAGGGCGACATGTAATAATCCGAGAGATTCGGATTTCCCGGCCAATTTTCTAAGAGAGAGCATGCGAAACGCGCCCGAGACCGAGGACGTTGTCACTTTTCACAGCAAATTTCGAGACCAAGCGAAGCCTCGGCGATCCCGTGGGAACGGTCGGGTGAAAATCGAGGGGATCTCGACGAACTTGTAGAAAAGACGGACGGCCTAACGGTGCTTCGACATCGCGGCAGACAATTACAGGAGCGCCGAGACGGTGAGAGTTAACGTCGTCGTATTTACATCGCGAGCTGCTCCAGTTGGGCGCGCGTTACGAAAATCAAAGAGAGGCGACAATAGGCGCCAATTTCGCGCGTTTCTCCCGTTTTATTGTTTTATTTCGATAGTTCGAAAAATCGTCGTATTTATATTTATATCGCTCCAGCTTTAAAGAGAACAAACCCACGTCTCGTTCCGCGCGTTTTACCGCGACTAATTGAAGCTCGCTATTCGCGGACTGAGGAAAATGGAGCCGTGGATCGTCTTATTTGGGGAACGGCAAGATTAGAGATGTGCTCTTTCGGCGAGCTCTCTCGCTCTGAAAACTCCCATCGCTCCGCGAAGTGAAGAGGAAAGATGAAGGCCGAATCTATACACAGACAAATTGTATTGGGGAGCGTCTCCGCGAGATATGCACGAAGAAAGCACGACCCACATCCGGCGACGAATGTGTCACTATTGACAACCGGTCGTCGCGAAAGGACGCGTCTAACAAACGGAGAAGAAGGTTTCACCTTTATTTTGTCAACGCAATCGTCGACTTACTTGTCGCGCTTCTTCAAACTAACGGCACGGTGCGAGCACACACACGTGTTGCGTCACACGTGCGTAGACTGGACACGCACATCCACTCGGGCTTGTCAACGATGTTGACAAATTGTGGAAACATTGAACGTCACGGAGAGTGTGATGACACCGTTTTCTTTTCTTTTTTACACCGAGACACTATTGAGTCAGTCGAAACATCCGGCCCGATCTTTCCTTCAAATGTTAACTGTTCAGTGAATACCAATCACACTTGTCGATTTGAATGATGAATAATCTGTTCGTCATTAATCGTCGTTGTCGAGCGATTATTCATCACCAAGCAATAATCATTGTCAATGTCGCCCGTATTACGACGCAACACGCGATACGTCGTTTACTAAAAATCGAAACGAACATTCCGACCGGCCTGGTACTAACGGCGCCTGCGTTTGAAAGTCGACGCTCAGCTGAAGCAGATAAATAGCTCTTCACCATATTTTTGTTTGAGGATGTCGGACACTTCAATCAAAACCGGTCCGATAAAGCGCGACAATAGAAAGTAAGCCTAAAATCTCCTCTTCGGAGATCTCTCGCGTTTCCTACCTTCCGTCTGTCATCGGTACAGCTGTGTGCACACCCGAAGTTGAAACTAGAGCGACGTTGAACATCAGCCGAAAAAAGCCGACACGCGTCCCTCGAATGTTAATCCTCATTAGCAAAATGAGAAAAATCTCCGAGGCGATATCCAAACATTCGTCCTGGCGGGTGCATCGATATATCCGCGCTGCGGAAGGGATTAAACGCATGCTTAACCGCGCGCACTAGACGATTTTCGCACATTTTCGGAAACCGCGACTAGACGAGGCGTGCGAATCAGAAAGCGACAGATTTAGGTCGTCCGAAAGAGTTTCCCTCTTCGACTTCGCTCCGCGCCGAACGGCCTGATCGTTCGTCTCGAAAGCGACGTACCGTCTTTGTCGTTTGTTCGTCGTACGCACGCGCGCGCGCGCGCGCGATCGGCGATTCATGGCGTGCATAAATCAGCCGCGGCTTTCGAGACATAGCATTAACATACTGCCCGGACGATATTGCGCGCCGGCTAATTAGGGAACATGACTTCGCGAAATGAATTCCCCTCCCCCGTAATACCGATTTCCGCGAGATCGGTCCGTCGAGGTGATCGTAATTTGGGCATTTTGCAGTGAATCCGATAGCAGGAAGTTTGCGGCGGATTTTACGAGATAATATTCATGGCTCACGCACACACTCGCGCGCGATCACTTTTCCACAATTATCTGTGCCTATTATAATTACGAGATCCATTAACTGTATAACGGTACTTGTTAACTCGTGCGCGTCGAGCAAGCAAATCAATTCGAAGCGATTTCACCGTCGATAGGACGCTTCATGTGTACCCGAGGAGTTCCCGAGTCTTCATTCCGTCCATATGCAATATAATAAATTAGATTCGAAAGCGTGACAAACGTATTTTTTATGTTATCAAGTCCATCACGTTGCTCGTTACTTCACGATTATTGGGCCCGCACGATTCATCCAATTATTCTTTTAATCGCGAGTGACATTACGACGCGCCGAGGTATCGATCGAATTCACGAAGAGAATTCGGAGAAGCGTTCGCGAATTTTTACAAAATTGCGGTTTTAATTTGCGGATCGTTCGACCACGAGATGAAACGAATTCGCAAACTTTACCGTATGAACGGCAACTTGGCGGCAACTCGGCAAGTTCCGGATGTCACATCGATCGATATCGTGGACCCGACAGCATTAACGACTCGACGATTACCCGCTGAAGGCTCTTTGTACTCGAAATGCGAAATTAACGAGGTCTTCCGTTACTGTTACTATTACTGCTACTCACTCTTCGGGGGTCCATCTCTCCCACAGTCAGGACCTTCCCGTTAGAAACATGTCACAAGTCCGCACGCGAAAAGCGGGATCTCACTGCTCGTCCTCTCTCTCCTCTCGCAGCGAAACTGAATATCTCCCGCTAAACTCCTACGTCCTACTCCGTCATCCTCGCGACACTGCAAAAGCGCGACCGGCGAGAGCGCGAGGACCCGGATTCTCCTCCTCGCCGCACGAAGGTGAAGGTTGAAGTAGAAGGACGCAGGATCGAAACGGTATACTATCACGTGCGTGGAGGGGAGGGAAAACGGGGGATGGAGGAAATGGGAGGAAAGATGCGCACTTGACCAGGGTCAAAGAGAGAGTCCATTGGAGCGTCTCCGGCCCAAGTCGCTTATATACATCTGCGCTTCTCTCCTTCTTTCCTGTCTCTTCTCTCTCTCTCTCTTTCTTTCTCTCCCTCTTTGTGACTCCCTTCCATTGCACGTTTCCCTCTGCGCCGGAGGAAAAGATCTTTATATATGTAACTAACCTCCCAGCATAGCTGTTATATGGAAGAAAGAATAGATTTTCTATCTGCCCGGAAAACCCTCCAATAATGCGGTGAATGCCGGGAAACGGCTACCTGAATTCGGGACTCGTGGACTGGAATATCCGTCGAGCGGGTGTAAAAATGTCTTGTGTTGATATCGATGATCGATCATTGCGTCCGTATTATGTTTTATCATACACTGAGGGGAAAACAGTTGCAAAAAAAACGACAAAATCGACGGTCATCTTCGTTTAAAACAACTGTGTCCGCTGAAATTACATGCTGGCGCGAACAATAAATATCCTGATGTCGAATAACATATTTCTCTGATGTTTTCATCTAAACGTTATAATAATTGTCATGAGCAATAAATTATTTTAAAAAAATAACACTATGTTAGACAAATATTGAAGAACTTCTGCTTTTGTTTCAGTGGAAGAACATTTAATATAATCATAAAATAAATTTTTTTACTTAAAACCAAATATTATCTTTCTTCTAAATAATACTAATTTTTCCATCAAATAACGTGATTCATCCTAGCGAAACAACGAAGCATTTTCATTCGAATAATATTTGATATCAAATTATGTCGTTTATATTAAAGAAACCGAATTATGTCGTTTATATCAAACAAACACGTATATTAAATCAAAGGAAATCTTTCTCTATGTATCCTCGGTAATTCAATCGTCAGTTAATCTTCCGCGTGCAATCAACGTAAATCAACGCAACGGAGGCGAAAGGAGTTTTCGAACTGACGACGACTTGCAAGACGCAATATAAATCCCGCGACATACGCGGAATACGCGTACGCCGACCTATTTCGCGTGCGACGCGCACAGACGTGCAGAATATGCACGCATAATCGACGCGCAGTGCCAGCACGCACAACTGCGAGCAATGTTACGTTCGGACACTAAGCCCAGCGCGACTTTCTCGTCGCTTTCTGGCGATTTTGTATTCCGTAGATTCACCCTCGGTTTCCTCGTCGTAAGGTCGCCGCGTTCAAAAGCACGCGCGCGCCCGGAATCGTTTCACCTGGAAAGGATCGTCGGGGATGCGCAGCTGCCGTCTCGATTTCACGACATCGAGCATGCAGCGCTCACACTTTTATCGGGTCGCGGTGATTATATGGCACTGAATTATTACTCGATTGAGCTGGGGGAAAAGCAAAGGACATCAACGAGTTAGAGAAACACTACCGGTACAACTAATAGAACCCTCGTCAACCTTTCAGGTGCACCCATATACGTTTACATATGTGTACTGATACATTTAGATACGTTCGATTCTTTCTTCCTTTAATTCAAACGCCGACGAGAACATAATGAACATTACTGAGAATAAATATTTGTCGCAAAATTTCACAACAAGAAGAAAGGAAATCTCGTCGTATGATTGACATAGACGTCATATTTACTTCACGATAAAATTGAGCCAGCTCCCTCTAATTCTAATAAATTCATCTCGGGAGAATTCAAAGGAATCGGCGTGTTTGAAGAGTTCCGATATTTAAGCTTTTCACGGTGTGGAGAGTCTCGTGACATCGATTGCAGATAAGACACGGAAATTTACGACAAAATCGCAGAGTGGTATGCGCATTATTTGCGTACGGATTCCAGCTGGATGTGCAATCGCCTTAACTTAGATCCTAGTTAAATAGCATCTCGCGATAAATGAGGCAGGCGCGTGGCAACGCGACCGAATGTCGCGAGAACTCCTCGGGCGTAAGTGCATCGGGAACAGTCGCGTCGAATCGCTCTTGGCATAGCGCAGCAACGGCAATATGACGAGGCACTTCATCCTCTTCGCTTTGTGGTGCCTCCTGTTCCTCTGCCCGATCGGGATCGTGGAAGCTCAGGCGCCGTTGCTGATCTGTCCATACGCCGGTGCCTTCGAAATCTACGACGGGACGTGCAAGAATTATTACATATGCGTGGACGACGGCGTGACTCTGGTGCCGGTGACGTTCACGTGCGCCGCCACGACCGTGTTCGACCCTGCTCTAGGTAAATGCTCGGCCGGGGCGACGTGCCGACAGACGACGACTCCACCGACCTGCACCGAGATCGGCGCTTTCGAGATCTATGACGGCACGTGCAAGAATTATTATATATGCGTGAACAACGGCGCGACTCTAATGCCGGTGATACTTTCATGCGCTGCCGGTGCCATGTTCAATCCTGCTCTGGGAAGTTGCGAACCTGGGAGAATATGTTGGCAAACGACGACGACCACGACGACGACCACCACGCCGACGCCGACCACCACCGCGGCACCCTGCGTGAGATACGGTCGATTCCCGCTGCCGGACGTGAACTGCAAGATGTATTACCTGTGCTACTGGGACGGCCTCCGTTACACTATAATGAGTAATCTCTCGTGCCCGAACACCCTGGTGTTCGAGCCGGTGTCGGAGAAATGCGTGCCGCCGGAGCGGTATCTCTGCCCGGGCGTAGTGGGATAAACGGATCGTCCTGCCACGCGCGCATCGCGCGATCACGATCTGCAGAATCTGCGTTGATATGATTTCACGAGGATAATCGCATCATGGGGAGCGATGGTGTGCGTTGTGTGATATATAAATCGCCCGTTGAAGCCTGAATAAACGGGCTTGCTGAGTAATCCATGTTTTGATTGTCATCGTGAAGTAATAATGAAATTAATTTCGTCGAAACATGTGGAAGTATATTACAAGTCGATTAATGATGATTGAAAGAAGAAATTGAGAGAAAAGATAATAAAATATACTTTTCCTTCCCACCTCCCCCCCCCTC
>NW_014564648.1:0-111501 GCF_001313825.1 Dinoponera quadriceps | reverse complement strand
CACCTCCCCCCCCCTCCTCCCTCATAAATATACACACACACACACAGATAAAGAATGTAATTATTTGTAATTAGAAATCATAAACAGATTTATGAGCAATTCATCTTACATCTATATTAAATCATATCTATATTGAATCATATAATCTATTTATATTGAATCATATTACGTCCTCCAATCTCCTTCGCGACTCCAATCACCTTCTTATCTTCTTCTTAACTTTTTAACTTTATTAAGTTTAATTATGATTTCCATGCTGACGATTGTGCGAGACTCGTTCGCAATATATCAATTAGCGCTTCCTCGTCGTCGTTCGACCAAATTTCAAGCAGCTTTCTCTTACATTGCAGTTAAATATTATAACTTTCTTCCGCCTAATATTCGCTCAGCGTTTTTCCTTCATGCCTCTCGTTCTGCTACGAGTAGATACATTCTCTCACACAAAGTAATTTAATTTAATTTGTAAAATAATTTTTGCACAAAGTAATGCAATAGAAATAGTGCCGGCGTCGATGCGTCGCCTTTTAATTGATATTCTTGTATACAACTGTAATTTCTTCAGTATACTAAAACTTGTGCCATCCAATAAAGTTATTATTATTATTGTTGTTATTGTTGTTGTTATTATTATTCCCAACATATCAAACGAACGCCCAGAACAAGCCCCCGAACAAGCCCAGAGTCGAGAGACAAATAATAAGCAAGCCTCCGACTATCGCGCGCTTAACAGTCAAGTTTATCAGCGTCGTGACATTATTTTCAACTTAATGGAAACAATAAAAGTACATAACAATTCGTCGTTAGAGTGCGATCCGTTATAGGCACGATCCGGCCGGTACGATTGCACAACCGTTGTTCGCGATTAATTATTTTCGAGTGTTATGAACGCGCGAGCTATAATCAATCTCGCGACAATCGGGCGAGCGTTATTGTGTTAAAGATTATTAAACGCTTTAAATATCAGTTTTTCTTCCCTTACCGAGGCTCAAAAATGCAAAACGACTCCGATTCAACGTTGGTCAAATAATTCTTGGAAATTATACCAAAGTAATAAGTAATAGTAGTAGTAAGTATGTAATAACAATACACATATATTTATTTCGTATGAATGATTACATCCTGCTTACAATCGTAAACGTACATTGCGCCTTATTCATAAAAATTCGGGAATTCATTTGGCAAATGGGGAACGTCATCTTCACAAACTCTCTTCTGTCATATTTCTCGGAAGATACGTTCAGCAGATCGCGAGAGGTTCCTCCTCATAAATCTATCACTATTAAGTAAACATACGAAGCGAAATTTTGCCGAGGACGAATCTCTCGTCTCGGTTTCGTTAGGATCACTTGTTATCTACCATTAGGGAATGAGTGTAACCGTCGGGACATCGAGATAAGATAAATCCCGCCGAACACGCCCGCTCAAGACGAAACTTTGTACAATGTGAACTCGGTGAAACTTCGAAGATTGCCGCCCAAGATCGGCGCCTTCCTGATCCTCTCGTTTGACCAACGCCCCACCTCCTCCATGGCCTCTCGCCTTCTCCTCGAGTGAATCCTGTTGTCTTTGGGGTTTGCTAGGATACCCATCAAGCTTGATACAGCCAGCTTTTTACCGCCCTCCATCAGATTACCTCGCATCAACCCTGACATCATGTGCTTCAGTCCAGTCGAAACGTCCTTCTTTATTCCCGGTAAAGTCTTCCATATAACCTCCATCTTCGTTACGTTGATGACGTTCTTTATCTCCGTGATCACTTCGCTCTCGTTCTTACCTCTAGTCGTGTTCCTCTCATCTCCCACGTGCGCGACGTCGATTGTCCCCACCTCGGGACGCGTCGTCGTGAACAGCTGATTCTCCTCCGTCGGAAGACTATCATATTGCTGCTTGTACCGCAAAGCGGAAAAATTGTTCAAATCTGACGTCGAGAGATCATTAAGATCGAGACGGCTTTTCTCGGCAATGTGGAGTCCGCTCGCCTCTGCCAGCATGTTGTTCGAGTCTGCCATCATGAGGTTCGCGTCGAGACTTCTCCGTCGTCGTCTTCGAGTCACCGCTTCGAACTTCTCGTCGGTCTCAGGATACTGCGAGTCCTCGTTAGCATTCGCGTGCTCGGAACTGAGCTCCCGTAAGTCCTCGGAACGTCCCTCGAGGCTCTCGTCGTCGACGTCGTTGGGTTCCACCTTGATTAAGTTCGCGTTTTTCGTCAGCCTGCTCAGGCTGGTGCAGTTCAACAACGCGTTCATGGTCTCCACATTGACGGAGTCATTCAGGGACTTGAGCTGCTCGAGCAGCTCCGTCATTTGCCGATGGCGGTCCGGGTTCTCGTTCAACAGCATTCTCTTCTCGACCTCAACCAAATTTTCCTTCTCTTTTTTTTCGTTCACGTGCTCCAGCAGGATCTTCACCTTCAACGTAAACTTGTGCCGCGGCTTAGTTACGGTTATGGACGACAAGGTGCTTCTTCGGGTCTCCACGGTGGTGGGGATGCTGCTGATCTCGGTCGAGTCATTTTCGATCTTCTCGGAGGTCAACGCGACCATCGTCGTGCTCACGGCTTCGGTCGCGTTCTCAAGCGAGATCGTCTCATAATCTGAGTAGTCGATCTCTTCGTCCAGACAATCGCCGGACTCGCAGGATCTGCTGCTGGTCGTGTGACAATCGCCGGTCTCGTCGCATGCTGACGTACTGGTGGGGCGTGCACAATCTTCGGAATTCTCGCAGGTGTAATCGGCCTCGCTACTCGATGCCGGGGGCAACACGATCGGTGGACGAGATGAGGACGTTGTTAAAACCGTCGGGATAAATTGATCCGGCTTCTTGATGATCTCCGGCTCGACCGTCGTCTCTCTGTCGATCGTCTTGATGGTTACAGTGTCTTCAAACTCTTCGGAAGACTCCTCCTCCTCCTCGGACATCGAGGAAGATTCCGAGGTCAATGACGATTCGGACGATTCGGGCAATTTGGACGAATCGGATGGTTCGGATGTTTCGGATAATTCGGATGATTCGGACCACTCGTCCGGCACTCCGTGTTTCAGTACCTTCATGATATTGGTGAGTCCAAGCGTTGGTAACGTAGATGTGACTATTTTCTCGAGACCAGCTTCATCCGAAGTCACGGTACTAATATTTAACTCCATACTACTCATGGAACTTCCTTTATCGACGTCTTCGTAGGAGCTACTTTCCGTCGTCTCCGCAGGCGTAGAGACGCTAGATTCCTTCGTCTGGTCGAACGATCTACTAACATCGGTGGAATTCGAGACATCTTCGGATTCGATCGGGACGTTTTTCTTAGTCGTTTTCGCGATCGTAGTCGTTTGTTCAGTCGACGAATAGGGAATCGTCGACGCCACGCTACTCTCACTCGAGCCGGACGAAGATTCAATGGATGACCTTTCCGACGATTTATCCTCGACGGTCGACGACTCGACAGTCGACTCTTCGGAGGAGAACACATCGCTTATTGGCGTCGCGCATTTCGGGTCCGACGATTCTTCGTCGCAATCTTCGTCCGTGGGAACCGACTCGCCACTCTTCTCGAAGACCGGAGCTTTGGTGGTGCTCGTCGGTCTCGGGACCGTTACTTTGTAAGACATCGTTGGAACTTTATGCTCGATGGGCAAAATCAGCGTCTCATCGCTGCCTCTTTCGATACTGCTTTTGCTATTACTTTCGCTACTGCTGGTACTCGTACTGCTGATCTCGTCGCTGCCGATCTCGACGTTACCGACTTCGTCGCTCGGTGTCAGCTCGGTGACGACCTTTTTCTTGGTGCTGTCGATCTCGGTACGCTTCGTCGAGCCTTCGTCGGACTGCGTGGTCACCTTGCAGGCACCGCTCTCCGCGGTGTTCTCGCAGGACTCGGTCGATTCGCTGGTGCGATTGTACTTTTCACTGCTCTCGTCAATCTCCTCGGTGCAGGGCTCTTCCTCGCTCTTCTTCTCCGCCAACTGATGTATCTCGGGGCTGACCTTGATCTCCACCCGCTTCTTCGGGTTCTTTGAGCCATCGTGCCACTCGATGATGTTCTTGTTGACCACCGGCCCGACCCCGCATTTCACCTTCTTGTGTTGCCAGATGAGAACGTCGCCGACGTTGCTGACCGTGGTGAAATTGACGATCCTGCTCGCTTTGGTGTTCTCGTCTATCACCTCGAATAAGGCGGTCTTGCCGACTTCGGGGTCGTTCGCCGCCAATTCGCCCTCGAGTCTCTCGCACTCGAGATACCGATCCGGTATGGTCGCCGAGTTCTCGAAGGAGATCGTGTATTCGCGGATCACCAGCCTCTTCGGCGGCCGCACGTTCTTGTCCTCCTTGATCGTCGTCGTCTCGATCCAGCATAGAGTGATGTCCTCGCCGACGTGCACGCTACTGGTAGTCTTCGCCTTGGAGTTATTGCCAATCACATCGTCGAATTCCTTGTCGACCACCAGCCCCCCCTTGCTCGTCGTGTTCCCGATGAAGCTGCTCGAATACCTCTGGTTCTTCTTCCTGACGCTCACGCAACTCCGGTCCTCCGGCAACTCGACGAGTTTAGGGCTTAGAAGTTTAGGGTTGTGCGTCGTGGCGGTGATCACCGGCTTAGTTCGACCTCGCTGCTGCCGGAGGATGTTCGTGTTCACGTTCACGTTCTGATTATTTATCTTCCTGCGCGTGAGAGACGAGAGGGAAAGAAGGATAGTGTGATTAGTGACAACATAACGCCAGCATCGCGAGCAATTTTGTTACAAGCAGATACCGATCGTCTGTCTCTTAGAGCTCGGTTTTCACTACACGGAGAAAATAATCGTTCTATTGTTCACAGAGAAAAATCTTATTTTACTGCAAAGAAAAGCAATCACTCAGGTTATTTTTTTTTTTCTTTTAAATAATGGTTCTCTTGGACGAAGAATATTCTCTCGACAATAGCATTACAGTGTACTCAACATAAATATTAGAAAAGTTGATTATGACTTATTCAACAGAAGGATTTGTCCTCTTTTCATGAATATTATGAACTTTATCGAAGAATTCGGCTAATTGGAATAAATAAACTGAAGTTTTAGTTGTAGTGCTTTAATATAATATTCTTGATAGAATGTTAAATTTACTAGAATTCAGAATATATCTTAATTAAATTTGATGCTTATGATATACTCACGGATATATAAACTTATGAAATATTTGAAACAAATAATATTTACTTGAGTGCAGTATGTTCATTACGTTTCATTTTTTGTATGAAACGAAACCATCGTTGCTCCTGCATATTCATGCCGATAGCGTTAAAATTTAGTTGACGTAATCAAATTAGCGAATTATTTGTAATTAGAGCAAAAAACAAGTCTGTTGTCAAGATAGAAAATATACTGAGCGAATTCGTCCTTAGGACACGTTAATTCTCTGTTAGAACAAAATAGTGTTTTCTTACATTTACTAATTTGTTCTTACAGCAAAATAATGTGTAGATTCAGTAAAATAATTCAGCAAATGGCAATTAGTATTCTTAACCAATTGTTTCTCTGTCCACATAATAACTAACAAATTTTGCTACCACGGCGTAAAATTTGCCATGCCAGCAAGTTATTTTTCTCCGTGTTTTCTCGTTGCTCCTCGCCACACTTCGTTAATACTTTGATTTTATTATTAATGTTACATTTTTATATATTAATTTCATTATATATTAGTTACATCTTACTAGGAAACGGCAAATTACTAACACTTTGCCCTTCGGCGACCCATTGTCTTCCGGGGAGATTGAAACTTTGTCATTGAGCGAATCTTCGGGCGAGCTGCTCTGCGACTTTACACTCCTCTTCGTCCGCGAGGCAGCATTGCGCCAGTTATCCTGGGAGTCTATTTTTTCCTCTTCGAATACATTCCGCATCTATGAAATCGGGCAGATGTGAGGGGAGAGTTGAGGCGATAATTAAAATTAACAGCTTACATACCTGATTCGCGACTGACAAATCAGAGGCTAGTGGGATCGCGGCATTATCACGCAACCAACAGCAAACCTGTCTCAGTAAAATAAAGAAAGTTCGAGATTCAATCGATAAGAGAATTACCGTATCGATGATGTTGCTCGGAACAATTAACGGTGCGCGCGAGTAATTTATACGTATTTGTTTGCAAGTGAATAATTAGTTTCTCAGAACTTCGTGTGGAAGTTTCGCAAAGCGGTTCCAACAATGATTAACGACGAGCGTGTAAACAATTAAATAATTTCCTGGCGATTCTCAACTTGGAAAGCGCTCATTTCACAGTTGGCCCAATCGATTCATACGAGTCGAGCGATAAATCGACGCGGAAAATTGGCCGGTCAAACACGGCCGTACCGGCACGAAAGTAAGAACACCGTCGTCGAATAAAATGTATAAATCACCGTGCGATAAGAGTGGTAACGCGCTGCGAGAATCGACGGCGGACCTCGGCATATGGAAAAGAAACAATTCCGTCGGTACAACTTAATTTTCCGTTGCCTAAAGACCGGATGAAAACTCAGAACAGTAGTAGGGACAGGAAAATTCCTGTAAGAAGTTCCTACTCGGTCAATTGCCCTCAGTTGTCTCAACTGAGTTTTAAAATGCGACTAAATATTCACACGAATATTCTTAAGTGTCGTAACAGAGATAGCGTTTCTCGTTAAATATCTCATCAACTTTCATTTCTTAACGCCGAGTTTTTATCTGGTCCCTATTCTATACATTTGCGATATCGACGATGCAAAAGAAAATCGCCGCTAGTTATGATACGACACGTACATTCAATTCACTGAAAAAAGTTGACAAAAATATAACTGTGATATCTTCAAACCGATTTATTCCGATATACTTCGATATGCTTTACTGAGAGCTCGAGAGATACTTTTCCTCAAACGTTATTTCACGATCTCGAGTTAAGTTAAACGGGAGGAGGACCTACCGTGAAGACAAAAGGGAGTATACACGGCGCGCGAACCAGCATCGCGCCGTCAACGTGTCGCTTCGCTTGTCCCTTTCGGCTTTTCCAAGGCCTCCCTTGGCTTGATTTTCTCTTCGGCAAATACGGTCTACACCCAACACCGTATCGCAATTTCTAATCTTCTCAGCGAATGATCCCTCGCTCTTATTGCAGCCAATTTACTCGATCGATTAAATATTTCAGCCGCCCTACCGAGCACCGAAATAGAGATACTTCCGGTCGATTCTTCTCGCTCGTATCGATCACGACGGACAATCGAGGTGCGCGACGAGTGAATAAGCGACAAGTTCTCGTTTGATACCGAATCGGAGTCTGGTGGTCGCAGGTACCAACTCGGCTGGACGTAGCGGCACCTTCGATCAACACTAAGCCGCCGTCCCCTTCTTCCATCAAATCCCTCCACCATAGGCCCCTTTTGTGCCGCCGATCCGCCAACGCATCAGGAACAAACAACCGAACAACGGTCGAAATAATCGCCTCGGCAAAAAGCTTCGCGCTCGATTATAATCCGAATCAATCGAAAACTTTGCACGAAGTCTTAATTACTTTCTCATGCGCAACACTTTATTTTCAAACAAGTAACTCCGCCTACGTCGAATTTTTATTTCGAATTTCAGCTTCGTACTGGATTTTTTATAGGTAAGTAAAGGCAGATTGTTCAACCGTGGTTACTCGAGAACTGTTTAATTCGGGGTTCCCTCGAAAGCTAATTCCATTATAGTTCTCTCAGTGGCCTTATGACGAGACTACATTGACTGTATTCTCATTTCAATTTAACAGGCAATTAATAATTGACCGTGAAACATTTAATTTGAAAGTCTCCGTTCGTCATGCACAATAAAAGCCCGCCGCTTTGTATTTTTCCGCTCTCGTCGGCAAGAGACGCATTCGGCTCGAAGCGTTAGGAGGACTAGTGAATTATTTAATAAAGCTACGTCCTTGAATGATTTTATGATACGAATACTCGCTTCTAAAATAAAATCTGATCCTATATTATAATGTTGCGAGATGCAAAATAAACATTTCTAATGAAATTCCTAAACTCTGACAGTTATAATCCGTGAAACCAAGTTTCGTTCGGTGCTGGTGAGTGACATGGGCCGGTGAATGCGTACGCGAAAAATTAGACCGCCCCCGCTTTCACAGAGATTATTAACTTTTGTTCTCTCCTGCGCTCCCCTATCGCGCCACTAGAACTCGTTCGACACGACCGCTCGTTACACAGCTTCGCGGTCAACGATTGTGCGTACCGATGGAGGTAAGATCAACATCGCTTTATACGTTCCTTTGTCTTTCGTCGGGTGTTTTATCGTCGACAACGCCGACATGTAATAATCTGCTATCGTCCATAGTACGCGGATGCTGCGGCTTCGGAGCATCTCGCAGTCGCTGACCGCGATTAATTCATAGCAACTATTCTGCACCATAATTTCAGAAGCAATATAAAAAATAAATTAAGAAGTAGTGAATATAATTAAATATAGTAAATTATAATTTAAGTAAGTAAAGTAAATATTACTACAAACCATCAAAACATACTTAAATGGATAAAAATATTATTCGATTTAATAGGCGAAAAAAGCAAAAGATAATTTCGTTTATTTGGTTCTAGCACTTTTTTCTGTGCATGCGCACTATATAAATATAAATAAAAATCCAAGTAACAAAGTAAACGTGAATAAATTAAGATAAAATAATGTAACAATAAAAAGATAAAATGATACAACAAATATAAATAATAAGTAATGAAAAGAGAGAAGAAAATATATTCAATTATTTTGGACCGATAAAAATCTTCATGGAACTTCGGAGACGCGCGTTGATAAATAGCCAACAAGTGTCAATAACCCGTGTGTCGCACTTCAAACGGATAATCGCGGTCGAATTAACTCAGCGGCTTTTTAGTGGTTCACCGATGATCGTTAAGTCGAACAGCTCGCCGACTCGTTCTCGTTTCGGTTTATCGTGGCGTGTATTAAGACGAAAGCGGACGAAAGAGGACGGATATAGACGCGAGCGAGGATAATAGAAGAGGAAAGTAGGCGGTGATCGCGTGCGAGCACGGAATCATAAACGCTGCTATATCGCGCAAGGTGTTAGCCGGACTCGGGACGGCAAAGATGAAGATCGAGATTGGCTGATTGAAATTCCACTTTTACGATTACGCACGTGTCGCTCATATCTCGGCGATGTCGCTTCGCGCCGCGATAATCGTCGGTATTAGCGTCGGCTTATGCGAATACATTGAAATGCGCTCGACGTATCACCTCGTCGCCTTTCCACGATTTTCCCTTTCGTATCTCTCCCTGAAACGAGACATCGGAAGTTCTCTGTAATGAAGTACTCGTTTCCGAACTCGGATACTCCTCAGTCATCGTAGTTACGTTCAGAGAGAATGACCTGGCGTGATTCGCAAAGTCCTTCCTCCTCCGTTGAAATCCGCGAAGTGTCAGCTTTGTGAGAGACGCGAAGAAACTCGTACGGACTTGCAACCGTCGTGGAAGGATTTAATTGACGCAATTAACGAGCTAATTGATTCCGAAGTAGATATTAAGGATAAATGCAAAGCGCTCGTTAATTACAGAACATTAACTTGTTTACAGATAAGATAAGGAAAGACGGGGAATATGTTGACCGTTGAAATCTTGAAACCTATATACAGGGTGTCCCAGACCACCCGTCTCCCCCGATTTTTTCGTAAACGCGACATTTTAAAGAAAAATGTTTCAGACAAAAGTTTTGTGACTTCGAGGGGCACATAAGATAGTGTCATTGGTTTGACCTTGGATAGTCGTTTGAAGATCACGTGAAGGTCACCTTTAATTTCTTAAATGGAAACCCCCATTTTTCAATGCATATTCTTGTAGCTTACCTCGAGAGCTTTCCAAAACGCTATAATGAAACATCTTTTTAATCAGTACTTTTCAAATTATGAGGGTTGAAAGTTACGGTACCGCCGGCATTACCCAAGGTGGAGGTTGCACGGTCGGATTTACACCTCTTTGTGTGTTGTGTGTTTGTGTGTGTGAATGTGTGTGTGTCAACAGAGATAAGGACCCCACGGTTCGTCACGGATCGTGCTGCGACTAATTCCAGAATCTCTTTCTGTACGTCTTAATGAATGGCAGGGATGCAATTGAGCGGATGCAAGAATCTCCGGCATCCTTTCATCTCTAACTTGGCGTCGAATTTGTCTACCTTTATTGTGATCCGGTTGAAGAATACCTTTATTGGTAATTCGGTTAGCTAAGCGAGAAAAAACTTTGTACGAATGAGGAGCGCGATCTGGGTATCGTTCTCGCCACAATCTTGCAGCTGCTCTAAATTGACCATCACATTCACCTAAAATAAGCATCATATCACAAGCTTCCGCGTTTGAATACGACATGGCTGGTAAATGAGAATTTTGTTACACCTTACGTGACAGTATCAGACATGTCATACATCACGACTGGGTAATGCTAATGCCGGCGGTACCGTAACTTTCAATCCTCATAACTCGAAAAGTACTGATTAAAAAAACGTTTCATTATAGCGTTTTGGAAAGCTCTCGAGGTAAGCTACAAGAATATGCATTGAAAAATGGGGGTTTCTATTTAAGAAATTAAAGGTGATCTTCACGTGATCTTCAAACGACTATCCAAGGTCAAACCAATGACACCATCTTATGTGCCCCTCGAAGTCACAAAACTTTTATCTGAAACATTTTTCTTTAAAATGTTGCGTTTACGAAAAAATCGGGTGAGACGGGTGGTCTGGGACACCCTGTATATTCGTGTCGAAGAACGTCGTTCACTTTACTCGAAATATTGTAGGCTGGTGCGAGAAAGTTCATGGTAAATTACCAGGCAACCAACGCATACGCAAACCGTGTCTCGCATGTACTAACCGGAGGTTGTTATGAGCATACTGTCATAAGCTTCCATCTGCGAGGCGATATATGTAAGTTTGTTTTTCATATACGAACGATGCATGCATGAACAGGTACGAACTTTAAGCCAATACCCTGTTGGCCAATGTGAGTGAAAGTAACGTTTTCCTCATATAGCCGGTATTTTCGCAGGATTAATGCAGTTTCGACCGACGACCCGTCGCGCGAATGACAATTTGGCGAGGCATAGTTAACCGACACGAAATCGTTGCATGTGAGTTCCTTCGGATTCGTGACGATTCATTTTTCGAAATTCCTACAAAATTGGAAAACGCGATTCCGCCGTAAAAAGTGAATTTCTAATATTTTCTTCCTACCAACGTCGAGGGACAAAAAGACAATGTGGTTTACGATCATTTGTCTGGCGATAATATTCACGATAAAGATTCTGCACAGCTGGCGGCGACCATCGAGATTTCCTCCAGGTAAAACGGAAAATGAACCAAACGATAGGAAAATAAACAATTAAAATAAATATGAACGTGTTTTATCTATATTCGATAATTGTATCAAATAAGTACAAATACAGATTTTTAAATAAACTTCCTTGTTAAAATTAGATTCTCAGAATTTCAAATTCAAACTCAAGATATAGATTAATTAGAGTCTGGATACTATTAGCAAAAAATATAAGTAAAAGTGTATAAAATACAATGAAAAAGAACTTGTTGCGACCTCTCATTCAAAATATCAGAGCAATTTAACATGAAAGAAATTTAAATTCGACTATGCTCCTCCCATATGGGAATATGTGAAATAATTATAAAAATAATGATAAATGTCGAGGACCGCGCGGCCTGCCGATCATTGGAAACATATTCGACCTGAAACGTCTAGTGGACGAGACGAAGTTCCATTCTCACGCTTGGTGTCGTCTGGCCGATATGTACGGACCAATCGTCGGTTTGAAGCTCGGTATGGCCGAACCTCTGATTATCGTTTCCGACAGAAGTGCTATAGTCGAGATGTTGAATCGAGCCGAGTTCGACGGCAGATCTAATGGATTTTTGTACCGACACCGGACCGGAGGTGTCCGAAGGGGTGTGATATTCACCGATGGCGATGTTTGGCGTGAACAAAGAAGGTATTCCTTCCTTAAACGGAGACATTTCGCAAAAATTTGAGAAATATCGTAAATTACGAAGCAAACTTGCGTTGTCCTATATTCTTTAAATGAATACTAATATTGACTCCATCTTGGCAACGTGGATCTACATCGCCATTTTCTTATCTCAGATAAAAATATTTAAGCTGTTTGATATTAGAAATATTTTCAAACATCTCAAATTCTCTTTATCTAATCTCTATGTTATTCAGATTCACTCTGAGGACGTTGAAACAATTCGGATTCGGGAAAATCACGATGGAAGACATAATATTGAACGACGCGGTTGCCTTAGTGAACAAGGTGGAATCGATGGCTGCGTCGGGCCCCATTACGAACTTGCACAATATTACGTCCATAGCCGTACTGAATAGTTTATGGACATTAGTCGCTGGCTCGAGGTATGTTGCAATATTGGGAAATACACGCAACTATAGCGACAGAGTAATCGTAGCTGACAACATCGGCGACGTTGACGACATTGCGACGATGCTCGCAGATTCGAGCTGGAGAATCCGAAATTAACGAAGATCCTGTCGGTATTGGACGACGTCGTGAGAAATAGCAACGTCACCGGCGGCATATTGACTCAGTTCCCACTTTTAAGGTACATCATGCCAGAAACGACAGGATTTACCATCCTGAATCAAAGGACGACACGGACATGGCAATTCTTCAAGGTAAAGTCGCGTATCTTTCTCGGCTATGTAATTTCCGCTGTGTGTATATGTATAAGTGTATGTATGTGTGTGTGTATGTGTGTGTGTGTGTGTGTGTGTAGATATATTTTATTTCAGAGCGAGGTAACTAGGCACAAGCAAACTAGAATGCACGGCGAGTTCAGAGACTTTATCGATGTTTACCTGATGGAAATGAAAGCCGAGCAGTCAAAGCCGACTGTATCGTATTTCGATGGTACGGACCCTTTACGATAATTGAATAAGCGAGAATTAAAATGCGATGCCATGCGATAGAACACGGCTGAATCGAAGCGTTTGTTGAATTTCTCTCTCGCATCGCCGCGAATTTCTTCAAAGAATGGAGCGAAGAAATGCGGCAATTAAATTGCGGAAAAGCAAAGCGTGAATACCGGAAATAATAATGAATGAAAAAGAATGAAAATAACAATGATAAATAAAAGATACGGAGGATGTTATTCACGAGCGATTTGCTCGGGCGACTCTACAAATAAACGCCGTATGAGTGCGCGCGCGTATTAACTTTTTCAGCTAGCCGCGAAGCCGCCGCGCGAATAATCACTGAGAATATTCTCGTTCCAGAGGAACAATTAATTAGCATTGTGAAAGACCTCTTCGTCGCCGGCGTAGAGACGACCAACAACACAATTGGCTTCATAATAACGTATCTCGCAGTGAAACAGGACGTGCAAAAAAGAGTGCATGAGGAAATCGAGAGAGTGCTGGGCAAAGAGACTCTACCTCGCATAGAGCACAAAAATCGGTACACGAAACCTTATGAGATTAAGAGATATATCCATTTCTTTTTTATCGATCAGACACAGATTACACAATCGCAAAATGTTTCTGCAGTCTGCCGTACTTGAACGCGACGATAGCGGAGGTGTCGAGACTGGCGAATGTCGGTCCTACTTCGATCCCTCATCGAGCGCTGGCGAACACGACTTTATTGGGCTACGAGATAAAGAAAAATTACATCCTGTTGGCAAATTTTAAAAGCGTCCATATGGACAAGAAACATTGGGGCGATCCGGAGGAGTTCCGGCCTGAGAGATTTATCAACAACGAGGGCGAGTATGTCGAGGATCCTTGGTTAATGACGTTCAGCTTGGGTAGGTACAACGAGAAAAGATTTCTGCGTATAAATTTATTCTATAATTTATAAGACACTGAGGATCATAATATCAGTAATTTGACAGGTCGTAGAAAGTGCTTAGGCGAAACTCTGGCGAGGAACAGCGTATTTCTGTTCATCGCGTGTCTGCTGCAGAAGTTTCGGTTCATGTTACCCCCAGGACATCTAGATCCCATTTTAGATGGCATCAACGGCTTCACAACCGCGCCACCCGAAATAAACGTGATCGCTATTAAACATACGTAAATTTCTTGGCACGTTAACGTATTTGATGAATATAAAGATGAATATAAAGAATATCAATTTTATATAAGGGAAATAAGGGTTGATCGTGACGCACTTAATATATAACGTAAAGAATATGTATCATTCAATATAAGAATATACAACTTTATATCAAATACTGTTATTTCAATGTTGAACAACGAAATATTGCCATATCTAATAAATACGCGACCACCAGGAATTACCTTGTAAGTACAAATAATATCAAAACACATATAATAATTTAAACTATGACAAGAACTCGGTTAGAGAATTTGAAATAGAGGATTTTTCCACTTTTAACTGAAAGAGTATCATAGAAAAACCAGTCGATGGTAAAGCTAAAAATACGCGATAAATATACGATAGAATAAAAATAACAACATTCAACAACCTCGAAACAGCAAGTTGCACACAACTCCGTATACATTCGCTGTGCCAGAAGTTAACGGACCACCAAATATACTCGCTTAATATATCCGACTGAATCTGAAATTACTTACTACTTTTTAAAACATCCCATGCGTCGTGCAATTGCATCTGCGCAAGTTACGCTCATAAAAGTTCCTGAAAGCATAATTTCCGTTGCTTTTTTAACTAATTGCCAGATACCAAAAAATTCCCTGGCTGCTACATCCAAGGATTTCACACGAATCCTTGAATTATATAAAAGGAACAGAGCAGACTCAGTTTATTATGCACACAAATGTTCTATGACAATAAAATTAATAATACGATATAATTATTCGTGACCAATAAGTATAATAATTAATCGCTGTATTTGTACAATGGCGATAACCTTTATTTCGTTTTCTTTAAATACAAGTTCCTGTCTCAAGAGTAATATTAGAAGATTCTATTTACACTTGATGTACAATCAACACATTGTCTATTCACAAGAAATGCTTACAGAAAGTCTTCTTTTCACGTCCCACGATCTCCGAGGGGACGTTCTTCGGTTTTTATCGTTGACCACAAAAATTGCACGCTTCAGCGTCACTAATAATGCGAACCAATCATTTTAATCTGTAAATCGCTTTCCTACGCTTTCACGTCAAGCGTCAACAAATAATGGAAGACAACGGATTCAAGATTTTCATACAAAGATCGTACCAGCATAAAAGAAAATCGCCGCCCTTCGTGGCGCCGAAATAATCATTCATCCCCCGGAAGCGTTCCGCGGAGACTCACTTGTCTCGAAAGAATCGATTGGCGAATCGTAATTCAGGATTTGCCGAGAGAGTTGGCAGTACTCTTTCGCAATAAACAAAATATATATATTCTCGTATGTACAACTGTAAAATACACGACTGACATGAGCGTCAATTTTAACTGACGTATTAACGCAATTTCCTCGTGCAAGGATATCGTCAACATGCCAGAATAATATATGTTTCTATATATATATCTAGAGCTCAAACAAATATGTCCGGATATAACCGGACGTGACAGATGTATAGAATGATCGTATAACACGACAGTAGTTTCGAATCTATTTACACTATCAGAAATTTTGAGATTCGTATGGTCCACACAGACATGACTCTTCCCTAAGAGCGATAATATCTATGGTATATGTAGTCATGATCTAACGAGAAGTTTCGACTATGTCTAAATGACAGTTTTACGATCTCGAGAGATTCGGTACAAACACATTCGAAGCTCATGAGACTCGCACAATTGTCGATCGATTTTCATCGGAAGCCATTGATCACAATACAATTAACGTAAAGCTTGTACAACAAATTGTGATAAATGTACACGAAACGAAAAGGGGGACAACAAGGACAGGACGATAAGTTAGTACAACCATCGAATATAATCCACGAGAGTGAGGATTCAGAATACAAATAATTTGCGAACGCTCAATCCTTCTGTGTTAGTACCAAACTCCATTAAGAGAGATAAGGTGTGATTTCGTACACATTACAATATAATCATTAAACATTAGCTATGTCATGAGAATAAACGTCAACGTTTAGAGCTTAACCGGTTCGTAAATTTAACAGCGAGTTCAACGACGTCCGAGTTAGACCTCCGGTCGAATCTCGAGAAAAACACATTCGCAATATCTCAAAAATCTCTTCTATTATTTACATTTGTCATGTAGAAGAATCGTATCGATAATATCTGATCTGTATCGTATTTGCAGCCTCATGATCGGCTAGATCGTCGTCTTAATCTGTTCGTGAATCATTTGTTCGCGAACCTAAAAAATCTATCGTGCACAATAAGAAATTGTGTTGCAAAGGATCCACTTAAATTTTTCTGTCACTTTAACAAAGTGAATATGTTAAGAAGTAATACGTTAACAAAATGAATATATTAATTTAATATACTTGTCTACCTCTTTTAACAGATCCTCTACGTGAAAGTAACGCAAAAATTTAAATAAATCATTTGTGACATAAAATCTTTTACTGTATGAAGTATATCGATCCTTCGAGAGAATTCACGCGCGGTAAGAATAACGTTCCGCCGGGACTTATTTACCGAATATAAATTTCCCTCGCGCGAGAAAATAAAAATAACAGATAATTAATTCGTTACCTCGGCTGCAAAACACTGGTAATCGTAGAGGGAAATTCCAGGCATTAAATTATGCACATTTTACAGTCGCGAATAACAAAGCGGTTCCTCCGACAAACGGCGCGCAAATCTCTTGGAAGCATCGTTATCAGGACTACCTTGCAGAATTAGAAGAAAGAGATAGAGAAAGAGAGAGAAAGAGAGATAGAGAGAGAGAGATAAAGAGATTCTAGATAATCCCGGAAGTTATAATTTTATTGCACCTTCACTGCGTAAAGGCCGAGAAAACGAGATTGTCGCTGAATTATGTCGACTTTCTGCGCAATCCACAGACCGATTCTATCCCTATGCAGTGGGTTCCTTGCTTGAATCGCGCCGTGATTCGAGACTAGATGACATCCCGCCTACGCGAACCTCAGGACGACAATGCCAGGCCCAAGCGCGCGAAGACCATTTCCTTCCTCAGCCGCGTAATCTCCCAGTAAATGTCATGAACTGCAACGGCAAGATTTAAATGGAAATCGTTATTTCTGCACGAACACTGTTGAACTGTATTCCTAAGGTTACCGCAACGGGCCATATTTATTATCACGTTCGATCCGTGATATTGAGAAATAAAAGACTCGTATAACCAGTCGTTAAGTCGTTGTTTGAAAATCAACGTCAAATGTTTGAAAGTTCAAATGTCGTTGCTTTTAACAGATCGAAGAGACATTTATTTTCAACCAGTCATTTCTCTAAAAATAACAAACAGGCAATGAAAAACGTATTGATTGCCAGGTCGTTTCTCATCGCGTGATATCGCGTCCTATTTATAAATGTAGTTTAATATTGCAATTCATAATTTATTCTAGACGTTATATAATTATATGTATATATATATATATATATAAACAAAAATGTTAAAAATTTAATTAAAAACTGATTTTTCTTTCTTGCAAGTATATTTAAAATATAATAGATACTCAAGGGTTGATATTTCTCTTATAATCGATTATTTGGACGGCGAATATTTTTCAACATCACCGTCACACCCTATCTCATGCATTTTTTTTTAACTCACCTGAGCTTTTGACAAGGCCGCGCTCGACATATCTCAGGTAATTCAAAAAATCGCACACCGCTATAATCTGCAATAAGACATGCGGTTTCTCACACAACGGGATTCATCGCAAGATAAGTCTGATGTAAGTTCAACTGATTATCAGCCTACTCACTCGATTGCGACAGATCTGCGAGATGCAGTACCACTGATTCTCCTGATCGCCAAGTCGCATACGATAATGGCATTGCCGCGGTGCCTCCAGCAGCGCGCATTTCCTGAAAGCGCAATATCATCGTTATCTCACAGGATACATTCACGCAGGAAAACATATATTGCGTTCAAATAAATGTTACTTGTTATAAGTATTATATAAATTCATATATCTGCAAATATAAATTTCCTCATAAGTATCAAGTTTATTCCAAATATATTCTGCATCTTAGTAAGTTTAGTACCTTAATTAAGAATATTAAATTAGAACCAATTTTGGTTTCTGCTCATTCGAGTTAACCGAGAACTTAACTTTCCTTCGACGAAGTAGATAATATTCTTGAAAAGAGAGAGGATAAATTCTTCTTTCGAGTACACGATAATGAGCTTTTCTCAAATTTGTAGTGAGTGTTTGAAGACTATTATCAAGAAAATGTTCTTCGTTGGCCGTAACTATTACTTGAAAGAAGGAAAGTAAAGCGAGTAATCGCTTTTCTTAGCAGTAGAATGATATTCTTCTCTGTGTAGCGCGTAATCAGCCTCAAGATGAATATTCATAATGCAACGTCGCTAACGAGCACGTACTTCGGGAAAGCGAGTTTCGTCTTGTCGCTGACCGCCTCGATGAAGATGATACCGTCCAAGACGGCTTGCCTGACTTTGGCGCCCAATTCTTTGTTAGGGAAATCCAGGCAGAGGTCGATGTCCTCTCTAAATACCCTCGCGACGAAGAGATCGCTCTTGTCGACGCATGGATTCGCCTTCCACCTGAGAAACTCCGTGTGCACCCTCGGATCGACCTCCAGGCCGAAATCCTTGCACTCTCGCTCTCTCTCCTTCTCGCGATCCCGCTTCCAATCCCTCTCGAGCACCTCTCTGTCCGTCGGTAAAGGCGGTCTTTGTTCTTTCACCGGCGAATCAGGCGGTGAATTCTCCCGGCCGTACTTCAGATTGAAGTGCGACGGCGATCTGCATCGGAATTGCAAATCGGCCTTAAGCGCGTGTCGCTAATTTGCATTGTGCCTCGTGGCACTAAATAAAGATACGCTTCGAATAAATAATGATCGTGCTAATAAATGATAATCAAGCTATTCGGAGCTGAGTCCGCTATTGATCTTTCAACAATCTCACCGCCTCGACAATTATTGATACTGTTCTGTGATTAATAATCAGTCACTCGTGACTTATTTGACGAAAATCGACGAAATTCGATCGGTACCTGCGGTGTTTCTTCGTGAAAAGCCCCTGCTGGCTCTCCTCGCCGTTCCCGGCGCGGCCCTTCGTGTCGATCTGAGGATGCAGATGAGGATTCGGCCGCGACGGAGTGGACGTGAGCACCAGAGTCTTCAGAGCGGCCACTTCGGCCGCGAGCACCTCCGATTTCATGCGACTCTCCTCCAGGAGACGCTCCGCCGTCGCCTGGCGTACGTTAGCCTCTCGAACCATGTTGTGCGCCTCCTAAAAGCACATCATGCCATACATGATAACCCTTAATCTCCTCCCTACTTTCCGTGGGTTATTATATATTTCTGGTTTATGTTATTTATATCATGTGCAATCTATTTGATTGAATAAAAATGTCAACCCTGAAATATACAATCGAGGTTCACTAAAACACGAGTCAGAAATAAATAATAAAGAAGAATTTATGTTTTTAAATAAAAGCGTGTGAAAGCAGAGCGCTCGGCTTTTCTTGGTTAACCTTGATTGTATACTCTATTTATATTATAAACATTATTTATATCCTATTTATATTATTATTTATCCTTGAGGAGATAGGAAGGAACTAACTTGGAAGAGACTGGCAGTGAGTTCCTCGAGCTCGGCCTCTACGTCCTGTCTGATGCGCGACAATCTAGCCACCTCCTCGTCCTTCAGTTTCAACTCCTCGTGGGCCCTCTTGAGCTCCTCCTGCAGCTTCGCCACGGCGTGCTCCTTCACCTCGGCCACTGCCCTGCCCCACTGCAGGGTGGTGGGCGACGGTGGACTGTTGATCTTCTTAGGGACGCACAGCAGCTCCTGCTTCGGCAACGCCTCCGGCTGAAAGTAATTTCCGCAAACATTTTCCTCGCGGACTCACGGAGCGCGATCGGCAGGCCCGGGGATTTCGAGGATGACGCGTTACCTGTGTATCCTTGGACAGAGAAGATCTCCTCGAGGACTCGCGGGAATTGTCCTTCTTCGCCGAGCTTGTATCGACATTCTCGTCTTTCGCTTTATCCGCCGAAACAGCTTCGCTCAACCGGAGATCCAGGGGTCTCGTGCGCTGAGCCTGTGACTTTAAAACTTCTGGCTCAGGAGATTTCAGCTTGTCGCAAGACTTCGCCGGCTTCTTCTCGTCCGACAGGCTTCGATGTCTCGATAGAACACCATGCAGCTTCTCGTTGTACGTGAACAGTGGAGTGGTTTTGCTCGAATTGGAACTGAAGCGTGCAAACCGTCGGGATAATCAATAATCTTTACAGCAACAACGACCAACAATTAAATTAACAACGTCCAACACTAAATCGCGTACATCGGCCGAAAATTCAAATACATAACACACTTGTAATTTTCGTGCACGTGTCGATTTTGATCTTTGCTCTCAAATTAATGCGTGACGAACTGCCTCTAGAAGCTTCAAAAAGATGATTACGAGGCTCTGGCAATTCAAATCAAACAAGAAAAAAATTGTTTAAAAGAAGAAAAAAGAAGCTCTGCAATTCAAATCAAACAAGAAAAATAAGAAAAAGAAGAATATAAAATAATTTACGTGTATTTAATTTGACTTCCAAGTTAGTGCCGTGCTCTTCGTGGATTCTTTTCCCATGTCTCAGTTGTTGTTCATGAAGATGTGAACCTGAAATGTTCACGAAACACCGGAAACAAATCCGTAAAGGTCGCGGAACTAACCCGGAAACCACAAATTAAGTATCCATACCGCGGAAGCCTAAAAAAAATACAATAACCAAAACAATATTATAAAAGACTTTGAATTGTTTATTAACTCTAAAAATGAAGATTTTTTTAAAAAAGGCATTTACGACTTGCCCAATCGTTGGCAGAAAGTCGTAGATGCCAATGGAAATTATTTCGATTAAAAATAATAAACAATGTGAAAAATAGCGCTTTTTGATTTTTATTTCTATTCAACGCCCGTTTCATAGTTTCCAATCTAATATTTATGTAATAATATACTATGCACGCAGATACAGGTTGTCTGTGGAAGTTCCCACGCAACACGCACGTCTCAAAGGCGTCGTTATTGTCTCAAAGACGGTCTTATTATCTTTATGACGTTTAGGATGCCTTAATGTTCTCTGGGTTCCATCTGGACGCACCTGTCACCCAGGAACTTGTTGTCGTCCTCATCAAACAGACTAGTCGGCTCCTCGTCTTCGTCCTCGCGCTTAGTGGCGTACCCGAAGAGATCCGTGGCCGCCCTCGCGAGGTCGGACTTGAGAATGGGATGAGGTGGATGCAGACTGGCGCCGATCGAGCAGTCGGCCTCGTCTGTGTAGAGCTCATCTTCATCTGTGGTGTACTCCTCGTCGCCCGTCGTGCCGGTGCTTCCGGCTCTCCTGTGCTTGGTGGTGAGCGGTCGGTAGGCGTACTCGTTCGAGCCGGAAACCGATTCGTTGGACTCCATTGACTCCGGCTGCTGCTGCTCCTGTACTTCCTTCATGATACACTTCTCGTCACGTGAGGCCGGACGCAGCCTCCGAGCTTGATGGAATTATCGACGTCCGCGCATTGACTTACTCCGCGGGTGACAGATGGCTGGATCGGAGTCGCGCGCTTGAATGAAAACGTCTTCACACCTTTCCTCTCGCCACGGAAGTGCGGTAATGAGATGAGCGTCGACGACAGTCGCAAGTGAATTCTGGGTGGGAAATAATCAAGCGCCTTCGTTATTCAACATCGAACGATTGGAAAGTCCGATATTACGATAAATAATTACAAGAAAACGACTGGAGAATAATTATGAGCTCCTTGACTAAAATGAAATTATAAGAACGAGAGGACAATAAGAAGAGGGAGGAAGAGAGAAATTGCCGATGTCAAGTGCATATATTCAATTTCCATGTACACTATTAAAAGATGTCGGAACGCTTCGACCGTTATATTGCCTACGAATGAATGTTAAAGTCAATACGGTATAAAATAACAAGAATAAAGCGATTTTTTTTTTGTAGCAAGTTTTCGGCAGTAATTTTTCGATAACTAAAAAAGCTTTTGACAAGTATTTTCTATCCAATCTCCGGGGTTTAAAACGTATACGTAAAAATATATAAGGACAGCTTTTTTTCTCGATATAATTTATTTTCAGGAATATTGACGCGAATATCAACACAAATATACGCGCGATCGCGTTACCGGTATTTGCGAAGATCCGCGGAAACCTGCCTCGCGCGAAGCCTCATACGAAAAATCCTCGCTTTATAAATAACCCCGCGAATCTCTCGTATACATTGCGAATTCGCGTGGGCAGCGAACACGCGTGCAGCGCGCACGTGCCCACCGTTACTCATTACATAAGCAAACTTCGGCAAATTTAAGCCTATTAACGACCACGACCACGCCGAATAAACCTGTTATTCGCCACGGCCATTACACGATCATGTTAAATTATACACCGCGAGGATTCACATCATAACGGTTGAATTAATTTTATCCAAAGGAGGAAAAAATTGAAAAAAAAAACAAAAGAGAGCGCACGTGTTTGTCCAATACAATTACTTTGAGCATACCTATTAACAGTCAAACGCAGTATTCCATATTATAATAAATATAATATTATTGGATAAAATATTAATGATAATTTTATAATTATTAATTTATAATTTTACTATTACGTTTCCAGCGGCTAATTCCCTGTTATATTTATGCCCTCGCTGGAAATACTTCTGACATTAATCCGAGACTTCTGGGAAATAAACAGACTGGTACTTTAATTAAAAACATTTGCGAAATAATTGCATCACTTAATGGGATAAAGCAAATCAGTAAATGCGGTATATCGCGCCTGAAAGCACGAAACAAAGAGAGAGAGAAAGAGAGAGAGAGAGAGAGAGAGAAAGATACGCATCGGAATTCTCCTTCAACTGACTTATTCCCCCTGCGACATCACCACGTCTAACTGTTAACTAACTAATGTCCACGTTCGTGGGATGCAATTTAACGTAATGAAAAGGAATGAACGCTATCGTGCGACACGCACGTCTTTACGTCATTGTGCCAGATCGCGTACCGCACGTTGATACGCGTTTAAAGGAACGTTCGTTGTACAACAGTGCCGGCGCGACTTCTCGATAGATGTCAAATCGAGAGCAATTAGGGACTCCCCCTGGTCGCCGCCTCTGTTCACGCGCGCGTTACAGCTCCGTCGATAGAATTCCTCGGTGAAGTTGAGCCGTCGAGCCCGAGGAACACGGCATAATAATTCCGTCGGCGAAATGATCAAATGCAAATCCGACGCGTCGTTATGCATTACACCGCGCCACGTTACATCGAATGAATCAAAGACTAGTTGTAATATCTCGGCCATCTTCTCCGAATCCGCTTTTAATAACGCATGCAACTACGCCTATATTGCCGTTACACACCTCCTTCCAATAATGCAGGAATACATATACGCGCGATCTTCCGCTTTAATTTCGCGGAACGACGCTAATTGGCATGAAAAGTATGCGGAAGCGCATACTGCAAATCGTTTCTGCATACGACGCCAGTGAGTCCCCGCGACCGTTGCCAAAAGTCTGTAATTTTACACGAGCACGCATCAATTTGAAGTTTACTAGAAACACAGAAGGGCGAGATCGTTGATACGAATAAGTTTTATATGGGAGAATAAATGTGTTTGTGTGACAGTGTAAACGCATTTAAAGGAATCGATGAATGCTAGTTAATTAATTAATAATTTGCGTTTTAATTAATATTAACAACTGAGATACAGGCTTTATTCGTGAAAGGTAGATTCTTCGTTTGAAAATCAGCGAGTGCGTTTGCACTATGAAACACATTTACCTTTCCATATCAAATTTATTCGCAGACAACGACCGCGCTCGGCTCTTATAAGCCTTTCTATGTTTCTAGTGATTATACATCTCAAGAGCACGATACATTTAATTTGTAATTTAAAATTCGTTCAAAATTGCGAAACCCGGCGAGGCCGCAGCGGTGTTTTTCTGCTTCTTACTTGCCTCGCCTTTATTCGTTATTAAAACCAGAATACTGCGTCTTAATACTTGCTTGCTTTTCAATTTTTTTCCTTGGGTAGTTGCAAATTATATTCAAATAACTATGTATATTAATCGTCTCAGGCACCAAACAACCAAGTATTATGTATTATTGCTGTATATTCCAAGAAGCCTCCAGGGTTAAATATATACTCTTCTCTCTCTCTCCCTATCTATCTATGTATCTGCCTACCAATCTACCTATCTTTGCAGATTCATCGTGAAATACCCAACAACGTTATCTTCGCCGTCTCTCTCGGGCTCGTTTCTCTTTGGAGGAATTCGCGCGAGACCTAGTCAGTCGCTCGTAATTTTCGCGACCCGGCACGGTCGGACAATACTAACGACTCCGTTCGATCCGCGGAACACATCGCGTGGATTGTTTCCTCGTATTCTCACGAACGCGAGACCGTGAACAATGTAACAGCCGGTGAAACGTACGAAGATGATTTCCTTGGTGGATATAAAGGGGGACGCGCGGGAATTGCGTCACGGTTAAATCGTGATCGCGAGAAGGTGGTACAGCCGGGCACATGCTTATGCGAGCAACACCTCTCGCCGATGTACCGTCGCGGAGCAGAACCGCGCGGTAAACAGCACGCAAATCGCAACCGAGAAATTTCGGCGTCGGATCGAGATATTTCGGAAACGCGCGGGAGAATTGCGCGCGCGACGGGCAACGGGATCGCATGGAATCAATTTTGACCGAGTTCAAACTCATACAGCACACAGAGGGGTGTCCTAAAGACGCCCAAAGGGATCTTCAAGGGATATCCTAAAGCGTCCGGAGGATTTTCCCAGGATGTCCTTCGGATAAAATATGCTCTGTGAGAAGTCTTTTTCCATGATAAGTGCTGATCCAGAGTTGCCACTTCCCCGGTTTTCGCCCGGAGTCTCCGGACACGAAAAGGAAAATCTCCCGATCTCCGGTCAAAAGACAAAATCTCCGTGCCAGCGCGGCAAAACGTGTGACCGATAAATCATGAATTCAGAGCGAAGCATATTATTGAAAAACGGCATAAATGGCACTAAATATATTTTTCAAGTAAAGAAGCAACTGTAGAAACTTTGTTAGAACATGAATAGCGGATACATTTCGTTACAGTGATGATTGAAAGACCTTTCGTCCAGTTCGTCGATCTCCGGCCGGGCGGACAAACTGAGCTGGCAGTTGGTGTTGACGCGAACAAAGCAATTTTTCTTGTAAATAAGAAAAAAATTTATTTAAATTAATATAATTTATACAGAGTATAAATTTATATTTTATATAAATAGAAATATGCCGACGAAAGTGAAATTCTGACGGGCGAATCGTGACGCGTGCGTTCTACCTGTCGCAAGAGACAATATTAAACCTTTTCTTTCGCGATGTTTTTCGTAAGCCTCGCGAATCGACCAAGCGGAGCGCCGAACGAATAAACGGCCGAAAGCCGTTACGTCGCTCGGTCCGAAATAGCTCAAACACTCCGACGAAGAATTTAAACCAACGAACTTCGGCTACCTCGAGATCTCTCAAGCGTAGTGATCGTCGCGAGGAACGACCTCGCGCGGTGACGAATCTCCCGCTAAGAAAATATCGATCGGGGGAATCTCACGGGAAACGCGAGAAACAGTGCTGCACACCCCGTCGATTCTGGAATATCCCATGTTCCACTTATGATCATCCAGCGCTCCTGACGGGCCCCGACGTGCTCGACGCGCGGGAACGCAGGTGCGCGCGAATCGATATCGGTTTCGCGCGCTTCATTACCCGGCTCATAATCCCGCACTCGATTACCAATTAGCAGAGGTGATCCGAGATCAGGAGGCGCGATTAACGAGATGATACGTTCCCCGTGAAAAAAATACCGCCGGATAGATCCGCGATAAAGCCGCCGAGGCGTACGGCCCTGGCCTTGCGGCTCTCTCACGCCTCGTGTGTGCCAGTTATGCCCCGTACACACCGGGGCCTGAATCGCCGGCCTCTCGATGGTGTGAGTGCGTATATACCTGTTACTCATTTACACACACGCGAGGCACACGTACGCACGGGGAGCCGCGTGCGACCGTGTACCAGTCGCAGACACGCTCCGTGAACTGCGTGCCACGATGGTAAAAGATAGGACCTACACCTATCCATGTTTGCTTTCGTTCGACCGCCGAATATGAACGCAAGCAAGGCCTCGTCTCTCTCTCTCCCTCTCTCTTCGCATGAAATCATCATCCTTTTCGAGAGATGTTGTTGCAAAATGTCAAGCGAAAGTTGAAAAGATCATCGGATAACCGACGTGCGAATCTCGATGCTGCGTCCGCAAGGATGAACCCCGGAAGACGACCTCCGCGCTCGTTTGTGACGAAACGAACCGAAAATCGGAGCGAAACCCGATCGCCGCCGCGTGTGCGTAACGCGCAGCCACGTCGGCTGGAATCCTTGAAAAGCACGGAAACAGTGAGTCAGGGGATTTTCGAATAAAACTCGCGTGGGCGTCGAAGAAGAGTTCTCAGTCAGCGCGCACTCATCTTCTCTGGCTCTCATCGCGGCCATAATTCGTTTTCCCTGTGACGCGCGACTTAGTTACGCGGACGAATTTTCGTCCCCGCGGTCCGGTTTCATCACAGCGACGACGAAATAATGCTTTATTCATCGCGTAAATCTCCTATTCACACGCGCGCGCGCTGAATAAATATGTCCGCTCGCTCGCTCTCTTTTCCCCCTGTTTCTTTTTTTTTGGTTTCGCCGACCGAACAATGAGCGAAAGACGAGAAAAGGAGAGACACACTTACTCATGAATAAGTTACAGTGCGTTCGATAAAACGCCTAGCGCGAAACACAGAGACCGTAATTTAAATATATGATAATCTATTGACGTGGGGGGGAAGGCTTCGAATCCACTCCACTTCCCGTCAACCGCTCTCGAACCGGCCGAGCGCGGTGTTCGGCGAAGATTCACAGTTCGGGATTCGCGCGAGTTCGCCGCTGCTAATTGCGCGCTGAGATCGCGGAGTTTCGTCCGTAATAGCGGTGTGTTAATAGTACATCTACTTCGAGAACTAGACCAAGCGACGTAGACTTCGCATGACCCAGATGCATGTAAGTAGAGGAGCGTAATTTAATTTCCCGCCGCTGTTAGTGTAACTGCGCGCCTGGCCGCAGAGTTAAGTAGTGTACCAACGTAGCACCGACATATAGTGACGTAATATAATAATGATTCCGAGTTATCTGCTAAGGTCGTGTCGTGACACCCGGGGATCTTCTTCGCAGAAATATGTCAGCCGTCGTATCTGAACAGCGACTTCAAATTTCCTCGTAGAGAGAAGGGAGGGAATTATTTCGCAGGGAACCCGGCTCGACGCGTTTTCGTCTTTCTTTTCTTCCCCCTTCTCTTTCTCTATCTTTCTTTTTTTTAATAGCAATTCACGGGCGTCTGCGATCAAACAACTGCGATAACAACCTCCTCGCTCGGCCCAAGGCTGCCGCCGCGGCGTTGAAGCGAGCGCAAGCGGCCGGAAAATTCTCAAGCCGAAATATGAATCGGAGCGTGTCGCTTTACACGCGGCTGCATTATTTGACACCTCGTTGACAGCTACGAATTGTGTTCTCTTTCGCAGGGAATAATTACTGCGCACTGATTGAGACCGACGTGTGTCTGATATATATGTGACTCTCGCACGGATGTAAGGTAGATAGAATAGAATAGGGTTTCAATTTTACTATACTCTAAGATAAATCCTGTAAGAGCGACAATTGAGGTTAATACATGATACAGACAGTCGTCATAACGAGAAAAATAGAAATGTATGATTTAAAGAGAGAGAGAGAGAGAGAGAGAAAATAAAAGAAAAATACATGTTTACATAAACTAAAGATAGATGACATACAGTAATGTGTCGCAAAACGATAATGACGATAATAAACTATACATATCTATAGATAATAGCGTTTATTTTCGCTTTATGCTTTGCACTTTAAGGCCGATACTCGCAGCCAGATCTTATATTTAAGACCGTCTTAAATTCCTATTCAGATGTTCTACGACTTATTTCACCGACTACGAAACATCTGAAGATGAACTTAAGACAGTCTTAAACATAAGATCCGACTATGAATATTGGTCTAAGAGCATTTAACAAAAACGAATAAAAGAAAAGTAAAAAAAAAATATATATATATACAGAAAAAATATTAGGCATATCGGAAATTACAAAATATAGCTAAAACCAGTGCTTTTTCTCTCCTTCCTTTTTCTCTCGACGGAAGGGAGAGAAAAAGAGAAAGAAGTAGACATACTACTTCGTTCATTTTTCGAGTTAACGAGAGGCTGCGGCGGAAATTTACATTTCCCAGCGATATTTGCCGATGACGCATGCACACGCGCGTGCGAACACTGTCATTTCACTTTTTCGATGTTTCTGCGATACGCTCGAGTCAGCGCGTCGTTGCGTCACGAGGTTGTTAACAACCGCGTTCTCATACTGTACCAGCGCGACGTATTATTTTTGTGCCGGCTACTGCGTGTCACGTGCGGTACGGAAGCTGGTAACACCGGCGCCGTTGTTCGGCCTTATCCATTGCGGAATTGACACACCGCGTCATGAATGATAGAGACAATGGCGCGCGGGTTAATCCGGCGGTGCGCATTTCGCACCCCCGCTTCTGCGGCCGACTAACAATATCGTATTATCGCGTAATTCATACCGAGCGCCGAGCGTGCGTGCGCTCTCGCGGCCGGGAAAGATGACGCGAGATAATTCAGCGGAAGCGAGAATAACAGGAACGACTACGTGCGAGGACTAAAATTTCCGGCCTCTTTTCCTCCCCTCCTATCCCCCTTTTCCATCCACGTGAGTCCACGGGAGCAAAGATTTATTTTCCATCATGGTGCAGATGCGAGGGAAGGTGCGTTGCGTTCCACGGTGAAAATAAATTCGCGAGAACGATTACGACCTACGAGGTAAAGGGAGGATCTCGATTCGCCGGGCGAATTCGAGGAGATGGAGCAACGAGGAGACGATGTTCCACCTAGGAACACGACAAATTAATGTGCAAAGGCCACGGCGATACGACCGGAGCCGTGTGCAGCCTCGGCGGGAGCGAACGAGGGGAAACGCGCGTATGAAAAGAAATACAGCAGTCGTTTCCCACGTATATCAAGACCGGTGCGCCGCATCCGCTATTAAATCAACGTTTACAATGCGCCGCGAGACTGGCGAGACGTCGCGAAGGTTGTAACGTTTCACCTGAATACATGAGTTACCTCTCTCTCTCTCTCTCTCTTCTTCTCTCTATCTCTGTCTTCGAATTATACCAGCTCCCGCCCTCTCGCCTCGATAGCGATAAGTTAATCAGAGTTCTGGAATTGAAAGTTCACCTCCGTAGCCGCGGGGCTAATCGGAGACTGTTCCGATCCGCCGACATTTGCAAATTCAGCCGGATTTCTGTCTCGCTTCGTCCGATAATGTATTTCTGGCTACATTCTATAATAAGAAAGGCACACATCCCGCGTAATTCCCAGCTGTCGCCGTATATTTGACCGATCGATCGGTTATTTACGCCGAAACGGTCGTTGTTTCGGCCTGCCGCGCAACAACCCACCCCCGGGCAATTATTCGGCGATTACAATGTTTACGGACGAGGGTTAGGGCGACAGGGACGATGGTGATAAATAATCGGAAGTGCGTTTGACTAGGCGGTTCGACGGGTCGCGCGTGGTTCTTCGCTCGATAATCGTACGGAGTGGCACCTGACCGACGCGCAATGCGACCTCAAAACAGTTCAATCAGCCCCCTCAGGAGGTCGAACGAGCGAGGGAGTCGATGAATGGAAGGGGAGGGCCAATAAATCGTGCGTATCCAACGCGGATTAAAAATGCCCGACGGCGAGGAGCGCGTTAAACCATCCAACGAACCAACCAACTAACCAACCGACCGACCGACCCACCTATGAACGTTCGTGCTGCGGCCGCTCGTCCCTCGACACTTTCTAAATATTCCAACGCGACTTCTGGCAACGAAAACGAACCGCTGCATACTTCAGCGGTTCGACGCGTCGCAATTTCAATCCGCGAATACGGAACGCAAATGGAGACCCGTCGTTCCTAGGAAAAATCGCCCGGGTAATTCTGTATGATGGGCGATCTATCAATCTCTCTCGGCGCACCCCCTCCGGAACCCCGGAGTGAATTGCTATCGAGCGTCGAAGGTCGGCTCTTCCGGACGAGCTCGCTATTTTTGTGCGCGCACGATGCACGGGGACGATAGCGCCGCAATTTATTTGCGAGCGAGATACGCCCGGTTCTATCTTGAAAAGGGAAAAAGAATAACAGCGTTAAAAATATATACTCGCGATACCGGCGCTTCGCGCGTTAATCGCAACGCCGCCCGGCCAGTAGGTATCAAAATTTATCGCCGCTGCGGCGGCATAAGGAGGATTTATTGGCAGCGTCTCGCTCTCGTGTGTCACGTCGCGTTGTTCTAAATTCAATTCGCCACGCCAAGTCGGGCGGGGCGGGTGGGTCGGAGGGTGTCTGGTAATTTAAACTCAGTGGAAGATTTCGTTCTCCTATCCGCGCGAGATTTCTTTCGCGTCATGCTGACAAGCAGACGAAGTCGGAAAAACATTTCGCCTCGTCGCGCAAGATATGACAGGCTCGCACAGAAGGAGAGCTCTCACGGTGATTACGATACGAAGAAGAAACTTCAAGCACGTACCGAGGGCGTCAGCTGATACTGCCGGGAGCAAAAACAAAGCTACGTCGAATCTCGCCGGGGCGACATACCTTGCAAACGAAGTCCCCACCAGCACGTAGTCAGCGACATTCGAGCGTAAAGTACGAACTGCGCGATAAATCACGACGAATTGCCAAGTCGGCGAACAAAAGCGGAGAGAGAGAGCTGGCCGATTCGAGAGAACGTGACTGAATCCGCGCTACGCGACGGTTAGGCGCGGACTGAGCGTGCCATTTCCTCCCACTCTGAAGCCGCCGATGATCTCTCGCCCCTTCTCTCGTTCTCTCGCTTACCCTCTCTCTCTTTGTCTCTCTCTCTCTTTGCTCGGCATCTCCTCGATCATCATCCCCCTCGTCGTACATCATCAACCTGCCGCGGCGATCCCGGGAGAAGTTACGTTCCGCAACCGCGATGCACGCTCAGAGATGTTATATGATGACGATGATGATAATGAGGATGAGGTTGATGATGAGGAGGAAGAGGAGGAGGATGATTCGGGTAAAATCATAGCGCGAATCGAAGAGCCGAGCGCGAGAATGAGGAAGCGCACGGCTCGCGAAGTCGATCTAAAACGCAATTTCACATTTAACCCTAGAATAGGCGCTGAAATTGTACACTACTTCGGGAGAGGAAAACTTTACATTTCCCTCTTATTTTATCATGTTAAGGTTGATAGCTTCGAGCGAGCTGATATTTTTATCTGAAATTCTGTAGTGCCGAGGCTTATTATCGCGAATTCATGTGACTTCATTGGCATTTTTTATGGTAAAGTAAGTTGAGGTTCTCAATCATCTAGTGAATTCACATTTTTAAATGTGAAAATCGTGTAGAATGTCGCCAGTCTAGCGATGTACTCGTCTAGGAGACTCATCAATTTGAAGATGTAAAACGAACGTCACGAGCAAGGATCAATATCAAAGGGGGAATGTTTCGGACGCTGAAGACAAGCCTCATCTTCGGCTACCTTCTCGCATCTCCGTTGAGAAACGTCGATTGTCCGTGTCCACTTACGAATGAATAATCGTCATCATCGTCATCGACCGACGAGTCTTATTCTCTTTCTCTCACGCGCGGAATAGCTCGTCGATGACTGTCCGTTTCTACTCGGGGCGTACAGGCAGTCCTCGATTGTCTGCATCTACTTGCAACCCGGCAAGGGTCGCTGCCTGCCTATTGGCCTCGCATCTCCGACAGGGGCGTCGGTCGATGGACCGTGCGTGTTTCCACTTGGCAGCGTAAGTTTATACGTTTGATCCTTCCTTCCTTCCTGCCGCCCCGTGCCTCTCAATCGCTCCGGCCGGCCGATAACTCGTCCTTCCGTGCGCGTTGCTCGACAACAACATTCCTCTCTCGCAGCTATCAGTGGTGCTCGAATGGACCGGCTAGCTGGAACGTTAATTATAGCGTCCGTAATTGAGTTTGATGGGGCTCAATGAGATAAGTGTGACCCTTGTGATGCAAGGCGGCCCCTATCCGCGCGCGGCCGGCCAGCATTAAATGCTGGACCGTCCGCTCGTCGTTTCCTCCTGCGCGCACATGTCAAATGTCGAAGTCGACGTGCGCAATTTCCCTCCTTCCAAGAAGGAGCCCAGGAAGGAGCGTTATTCGCGGCGTATTAGAGCTTCGTAACAACGACGCTCGTTAAGAGCGCGAGCCGCGTGATATAATGTGATCGAGATACAAGAGAGGGAAAAGGGAGAGAGAAGACACCGCGCGATATCGTCCTGCGCTCTTAATTGGCACTGGAAGCGACTGTTGAAACTTGCATCCGCCGAGTACCGTGGACGACGGATCCCGTCCATCCGCGAGAGCAAACTGAAAACTCTTTCTATGTCGCAACCACGACACATTGTGTTCGTCCTCTTCGTCTCTTCTTTGCGCCGCAATAGCGAACGCGCCTGACCGAACGACGGGAACGTCGGGCTGGGCCTGCTGAGATCTCTCGAGTGTATCCTGTCGAGGCCGATAATGAAGCTCGTCCACCGGGTTGAAACTTCATTGTTCCCCTCCTAATTGTGAGCTTTGTTCGCGCGAAGCAGGCGAGCGAAATAATCCGGCCGCTCGTGTCGGGAGAACCGACACGCCACAAAAATATATAGAATGTCCGTGAGAAGAGGATGTCCGTCGAAGAGAAAGAGATAGGAAGGGAGAAGAACGATGAGAGAAAGAGAGGGAGAAACTTGTTCTTCGCGTAAAGTTTATCCAATTTTTCCGTGCCAGAAGTTTACTAGCGAAGTTAATTATCAGGCCGTTAAATACAACAGGCGGGAAGTTTTAATGAATGAAGAACACAGATGAAATTTCAGATAAGACTCTCTCCCGTCTTCCCCCTCTTCCAACGACTCCTCACGATTACCCGTAGGTGGGTTTTAAAATAAAATTCTTTCGAGTCGCGGTTTCTCGAACGGCTAAATTCGCGGAGGTCGCTGTTCCTCACGCCGTGTAGTAAACATACACACACATACACACAAATACACATGTTTGAATGTACACGTACGTGTGTCGGACGTATCCTCGGTTATTTATGTACCATTTCGTCAGTTTCGAAGTCGATCTCGTCTCACGTTGGACAGCCGCACGTCGGTACGCGTGCGCGCGCGAGAAATGGCTCGCTCGCGTTCAGGATAGGTCGGGCCGGAATTCGCGGACAAAATTTCCGCCAACTGGAAAGAACTCCCAGGGTACTTCGGCCCCGAGAGAGCATTTCCTGTCCGACGGTGGAACTTGAAAAATTCATGCTCAAGGATGGGCTGCGCGGCGTCTCTGAGGCTCCGTTAATATTTCAGCAGCGGCTGGTACCTATTAAATTACATCTTTCAATATTCACCACGAGCCGGCCGCGCTCTAGAATTTCGGGATAAGAGGCTGAACTCTTGAGGGAACTTCTTTCACGTTGCACGTCCCTCTCGTTAAACCCGAGGAAGCAATATCCGCGGGAAAAAAATGCCCTGTTGATCGACATCGACGTAAAGTTCGTGCCTGCCGTTTCGCTTCTGCACGCTCCTCCAAGTTTTGCCCTCTCGCGAAAGTACACGCCGATTATTACATGCAAATTACCGAATCGACGTGAAACTCTGCGAAACTCCATTTATCTTCGAGTACTCGAATGTGCGGACGAATGTATCGCCGATACACTCGCGTACGAATGGTCGATCGGCACCGTAACGAAACGCAAATCACACGGTGAGACACGAATTTTCCTCGCGTGACAGGACGTTATGAATGAACGATTAGGCAATAGCGGCGACAACGGGCTTCCTACTATTTTACAGCGTTTCCCGCACCGAATTATCTAACTGCAATCGGCGCCGAATAAAGCCGCTTTTTTTATCGAACAGGTCTTTAACCGGCTCTGTTAACAAATATATCGCGTTACATATATAGCCGAGAACGCGCAATAAAGAGAAAGAGAGAGAGAGAGAGAGAGAGAGAAAGAGAGAGAGAGAGAGAGAAACTAAAGTTTACGACGCTTTACGACTAACTGATTCCACAATTCCGCGTCGAGCCAATAAATCATCGCGCAACAACTCGAGCAAATCCCCGGGGGAGATTAAACACTTCGTCGTCGGTTATTTACGAGATTCGATGGGAAGATTCCGCGCAACCGAAGAGAGAGAGAAAGAGAGAGAGAGAGAGAGCCGAGCGTGGAAGCGTCCGCGAGCTGCACCAGCGGATTGAAGAGCTGGGCGACGCGGCGGAACACCGCGCTCTTTTCCACCGGCGCTTATTTTTAAACGCGCAGTCGTTGCACCTAGCGCGAGTCCGCGTGGCCATAGAAATTCCGCACGCATACCCGATATTACATACGCCGTATGTAGGGACGCCTCCTATGTGCCTATACTCCGGCGACAGTATCGCGCACGGATCATGTGTAAATACACGTTCTCGCGTTCCCCTCGGGCCGTGACCCGACTGCGCACGAGCCTTCGCGGTGAATTCCATCGTGAAAAGGGCCCCCTCTCTCTCTCTCTTTCTCTCTGTCGCTCGCCCGCTCGCTCTCGCTAGCTCGTAACACACCGTCGATGCTCACGTGTGTACAGGATCGTGTCGTTAGGTAGGTCACAGAGAGCAAATGCCTCGGACAATGGACGACGGCCAGGCGATACACATAATGGGTTTATTATTTTATTATAGCGGTGTTGCGCCGCATCCGCCGGCGTCAACGAACTCGCCCACTCGCTCGTGCGCGAGCGCGTAACGCGCTTCTCACGGCTGATTATTTTGCGCTGGGGTACGCTCTGTCGCGCTTCTGCGGTTCTCGTGCGTGTGTTTCGCACAAAGCCGGGAGAAAGTGTGAGGAACGCGAAGAAAGGCAAAATTATCCGGGGGGAGGGAGGGCCCGAGCAACGGAGGTCGTTAGAAAAACGACGGACGGATGGGCGGACGGTCGGCATTGTGACGCCTCCAACAATGTGGTTGATGATAATTTTTCCCTGAAAAACGCGAGAACGTTTCTTGCCTCCCAAAGTTCGCGACAACCGGCGTCTATCTCGGTGAGAAACCGAGCTTCAGAAATATTATAATATTGCATTCAGCATCCTCATCGAAGCGTATGCTTTCGGAGCTCTTAGTTCGTCAGTCGCTTATCCGTGTCTACTTACGGACCAGAAATCATGATCGCCGATCGCCGCTATTTGGCACGTGGCCTAGACTGTTTGTATCTACTCGGAGCGCAGCCATCCCTAGACTGCTCGTATCTACTCAGCGCGCGGGCAACGCTGACATCCGTATCTTCTCGGCGCGCGGCCAGCGCTAGACTGTCCATATCTACTTGGCGCGTGGACAGTACTCGACTGTTCCACTGGCGCGAGGCCAGCCTTAGACTATCCGCATCTACTCGGCCAGCGCTAGACTGGCCGTATCTACTCGCGAGCAACCAGCGCTAGCGTCCGTATCTATTCACGAGCGATCAGCGCTAGACTCTCCATATCTACTTAGCACGCGGTCATCGCTAGTGTCCGTCTCCACTTGACGCACGAACATTACTCGAATGCGCGCGAGGACGGTCTGTATCTACTCAGCACATGGCCAGCGCTACGGTGTGTAGCGAAAAAAGAGCACATGCCGCATCCAAGTAAATGTTATTTGTTTCATTAGTTTCAATATTTCGTAAGTTTAAATATCCGCGAATAATATTATATAAGTTCGTCATAAGCATCGAATTTATTCCAAATATATTCGGAATTCGATTAAATTAAGTGTTTAATATATACTTCGGAGAATATTAAATTAAATCCAATTAAGATTTATTCATTTAAATGAACAGAATTTAACTTTCCTTCAATAAGATATGTAATTATATTACAATATTCCTGAAAAGAGAATAAATTCTTTTTTTGAATACGTGAGCTTTACTCAAATTTTTGATGAATATGTTTTGAGACTGTTATCGAAAAACATTCTCTTAATTGAAGAAAGCTATTATTTAAAAGAAGGAAAATAAACTGAGTAATTGCTTTTCTCAGCGGTGGAATGATATTTTTCCCTGTGTATTTACTCGACGCTCGGATAGATACTCGCCTGTCGGCATTTACTTAGTGCTCGAGCATTCCTAGACTGTCTCTACTCGGCACGCGGGCAATCCTCCGCTGTCTGTATCTGCCCAGCGTGCGGACAATACCCTTCGTTTCTATTCATTCTCCGATGCTTCTTCGCTCGTCTCTCTATTCGCGAAACAATTCGGCGCTCTCGCCGGATCAAAATCGGTCCTGAATTTCACAACGGAAGAATGTGCTAACGACACTCGTATGCGTGAATCTAGGACACCGGGTTTAACGTAGCGTCAACAGGAATTTTCGCAATGTATCGATTTACGTACGGCGAATTACGTCGCGCATATGATACGTCGGTTTAAAGTTCATACCGATCGAAGGGGGAGCGAATTCCTCTGAGAAAGTGCACTCGAGCGCATCTATTCCGCTTCAAAGAGCGCAAACGCCGCACAGTGCATGCGATACCGCGCGTACAAGGCCGTGGGATCGTTACACCTCTCCCGAGATCATTTTTGAAATTGCTTAATTGCGTTCGCTTCTTAAGTCGCCTATAAGCCGGAACTATTATTCCAGACAGAGAGAGAGAGAGAGAGAAGAGGAGAAAGATTCCAGCCAGAATCGCATGGAACTATCGTCGATCGCAGAATATATTTCCAATTAAAGTTTACTGCCGCTTAAACGTAACGTCGAGCGCACACATGTTCGTGATCGACGAATCCTCGTCGATCAGCACATGTATTACGGCACGCAGAAGCGCGCACGAAGAATTTCCGGTTATGAACGTTGGGTAACCGTCTGAGTGAGTTTTCCCATATTTCTTTTTTCTTGAATAACGATGACGCGGACAACAATATTATCGATGCAAGCGTGTCAACAAGATCGTCGTTACGTAGTGTCCGATATTGTCGAAACGAATTCGTTTTCTTTGCGCGATAATTGCGCGAAGCGATAATTGTCTGTCGCAACGAGGAAAGAACGTTGACGTAATGCGGCACTTAATACGGCAATTTCAGTCCGTGGACGTGAGTTTGTCTCCGCTTTCCTCTGTCGCGGCGACTGTCCGCGACAACTTTCCTCCGTTACCGAAAATGTATTCCATTCTACGTCGGACACGCGTCACTTCCGACTTCAGATACGATAAAGCGAGCGAGATTTATACACGGTTAACACACAACAATTTCCCCTCTCAGCGTCCCCCTCGCGTTGCGAGCGTTCTTAGTTATCTACGACTGACACGATGCACGCTGCGCACGTAAGCGCGACGCACCTTATCGCGCATCGAATAGAGAGATGCACCAGCGCGACAATCGCTCCGCGCTATTCCACGCGAAGGAATCTCGCGGAGTCCCGATGAAATTGAAACAGAATCCACGAGCCGTTCCATCCAGTCGCCCTGAAAGCCATAAACTTCGTATGGCGCAACAAAAACAACGCGAAATGTCCCGGAACGGGAAGAGACCGATCGATACGCTCACCGCAACTGCGGGAAATGGAAAAGCCGTTTCGCGCTCGTGTGTATTTTCTAAAAGGGGAGGAAAGGAAAGGAAATTTTAGCGTTTTTTTTATTCAGATTTTTCGATCCGATAGACCCGTTTGTGAAACGGGAGAAGATCCAAGCGTGAAACGGAGAAGAGCGTAAAATAGCCGTCGCGATTCCCGGCATTTTCAAAGCCAACGTTAATTGCTCGCGCGCTTAACCAACGGGTTTTTCCCGAACAATTACAGCTTGAGAGCGAACGGACGCGAACGCCGGACCTGCGCGTTTTTGACTGCTCCCGCGCGAGATTAATAGTCTAAGTTATCCGACCCAAACCTGCGACAGTACCGTAGAGTCGAAATTTTAATCCTGCGTTAACCCATTAATTCTGCAACACAGTAGAAGCTAAGATAATAAAATGGGTTCAGCTTCAATCCAAATAATATAATTTCTTCCTACTTTAACCTTGAAATAATCTCAAACGTCCGTTAATCTTAAATGTCAGTCTTCGCCGTTTTGACGTCAAAATAAATTGTTCAAGGTAGTCTTGAAGTGAAATCTGTACGATTGAAAGTGGCGAAAAAAGTCAAAACCATCAGCTAACTTATTTGTCCAGTCATTATCTACTCGCTAGGATAAGTGAAGGTTACATTACTGACTAGCAGCAACGTTAAACACAGATTCACTATCTCGTGGCTAGATATCCACGAGATTCAATTTCTACCAGGGAGCATTCAAATTTCGACTCGTGTACACTCGAGTACTCCGTCAGGGCCGGCTCGAGGACAATAATCGCCCCGCACATTCACCCGGTCTCGCCGGTTCGACGGCACCGCGGACCGGAATCCGAGGGAAACCGGTACGACGGGTTCCACGCTCGGTGGCTACTCGGCGGTGCACGACTTCCCGTACCCGTAACTCATAAGCAAGATACCTCTCGTGTACTTGTCCGTAAAAATCCCGGCGGTCGTATCTCTCTTCCTCGCGCACCCGCGATCCTTCGTTATCCCGTCGGACGCGGCCACTCGTTACGCCACGAGCGCTTCCTCCGAGGAACGCGAGGAGGGTTGAGAAAGAGCGGAGCTCGAGAAATCTGTGTCGCGGCTGTGAAAGTGTCGCCGCCTAATGCGAAGGTCCACGGTATCGAGATTTCGTGGATGTAGAACGGAGGAACGTTTGGAGGCCGATGTACGCGACGAGATTGGTGTCGAAACATGTGACGCGTGGGACGAATGTCACATATGGGTTATAAAGAAGCATCCGTTATGAGGCGACACGACTGGCTCTCGTTCGTGGATTCTTGTTGTCCCGACGAAACGAAGCACCCTCTGAATTACTTCGGGAGAGATTTCGCTCGAGAAATAGATTGACAGCCGCGTCGATCGAAATCGAGCGAGTTTTTCACCCGCACGGAGCGAATTCCTCCATTCTCTGAATCGCCGAGTGAATATTTTCATTTGAAATTGAAGAACGAATTTAACATGTCCCACCGTTACTGAAACAAATCTCCGTCTGAACGGCTGGGATCTTCTTATGGATTCAAAATTAAGATAGATAAAATCAAGTTGAAATTACTCGTATGGATCAAGAATCCATCCTGCAACGTGAAATCAACATTTGCCCTCTGATTTTGAGTGACGATAATTCCGCCGTGGCGTCGAATGAATTTTTACCCGCTTTGAGTGACATTTCACTCCGAAGAAATTTCGCACCTTCGGTACACTATACATCCATGCGATTCTTATCGACTGAATAAAATGAGATGTTTGCTGAAAAGTGTAAAATACGTGTCACGATTAAAGCATTCCGCACTTCCCCCGAATTTTAAGTAAAAACGAGGAGGAAGATGTGGGAATATCGCGGCAGCGTTGGCGGCGAGCCGCGGGAAAAAGCTCGTAACGGGCCCATACATCACACGGTACGGAAGCGGCATAAATATATATACGGCAACTCGGTTAAATAGTGGAAGAAGTCATTAGTTCCGCCTCTCCAACTAACGTCCAATCATATCGCTCGCCCTCGAACGGTCCTCGGACACTCGCGCTAATTAATCGTATTATGCGCGTATATCGCGTGCGGGCGTTTCTCGCATTTAATCGTAATTAAAGACATGCGTCCTCACACGTCACAAAAATTCCAGCCACGCGCATCGTACGTTCACGCACGTGAAATCCGCTCGGGTTGCACCGCGTCACGTAACATTGTAATTATCGGCCCGATAACCGGTTCGGCGTACGCACCGCAGCTGGTGCCTCCGTCACGAGAGAGCGCGTTGACTTTGTCTAAGCGAGCGAGAGAGGAGGAAAGAAAAATATATCGCAGACGCGCGGACGCTCGCGCTGAACTTTCATCGCGCGACCACGCATGTTAATTACCACGCCTCGTCGTCGACTGTCGCGATTCCGTTATCGCCGATAATCCGCGCGCATACGCGAGGAAGACCCCCGACGGAGACCGGTTCTCACCGGTCTCATTGAACCGGTTTTCGAAAATGCGCCGTCGCGGAACCGGTTGACGAAACAAAACACGAGCGATCCCCACGGATCGTAGTAATTGCTGTTTGCCTGGTGAAAAGTGAATGAAGGGCGTCCTCGAAGCCGAGGAAGAGGAGGAGAAGAAGGAGGAACAAGAAGTCCGTTTCGACTCGCACAACTCGCGTTCGCGTTCGCCGAGGATACTCCGACGCTCGGATTGATGATCGTGTGATTGCCCACGCGATCGCCTAATTACCGCGAAGCAGGCACGAGACTCGATCGGCCAGCAGCCGGGACACTCCCGCAAATAAGCTCGCGAAAGCAAATTAATTGGGCGCCCCGGCGCTGCACACGTCGCACGCGCTCACCATTGTGTTGCTCCTCTCCTCCATCCCGCCTTCCATCCATTATATACGCGCCGGTACGTGCCGCGCCACGAGTTTTCCAGATTACAACAGACCGGGCACTCTTTCCGTTCCGCCACTCCTGCGTCGTGACACAAAAGGCTCGTGGCATTTCAGGAGAATTAACGCATCCGCATGCCGCTTTCCACGCGGCCTCGGGTTTCTCCCATTGTGCGCCGCGGTGGTAATGATGATGATAATGGTAATGATGATGGTGAGGAGACACACGATCGAGTCCCTCATTATGCTCTTTACGCGCGATCGTTCCGGATATTTCGAGCGTCGGAAATGTAAGGGAGATCGGAGCGGTAATTTTTTAGAATTTCGGTGTTAAAACTTTTCGGACAACTTATTGTTGCCACTGACTAAACAACGACGACGGCGAAGACTTTCCTCCATGTTTTTATGCCACGAAGGATCCTAATCTGTACAGTTTCGTTTGTAGTAACCAAAATGTGGTGGAAGTTTGATTGAAGCGATCTTCGAGTAAAAATTAAAAAAGTTCTTTTTCAAATTAAACCTCAGTAAAGAAAACAGACATACAAAGAAATAAAATTGTGCAAAATGTATCAATGTTAACATAAATAAGTAAGAAAACGAAAAAGATTGCGGTCACACAAGCAAATAATATTAAAATATAAGTATTATGATAAATTGTTTATAACAAATTATATTTTTTAAGTGTATCGTTCCAAGGAATAAAAACTACTGTCATTTGTTGAAATAGGCAAAAATGACAAAATGGGTCAATAAGCGGCAAAGTTTCAGCGGTGACGTGAGCATACACCGAGAGAAAAATGTGATTAATCTCGATAAAATCAGTCGTTTCCTGCGTCAACCGTATCCTTTTGTATTTCCAACAACGAAAGGTAGTAGCAACAATATGTATATAAGGTCATTACCGCCAACTAGTACTAGCGTTTACTAAAAAGATCATTTTCTACAGTGTAATTATCTCATTAAGCAATTATAATCTCAAATACCAAAAGTTTTCCTCTCAGTATATACACTCAGAGAAGAAAAATGGGCTTAATCCCGGTAAAATTACAGTAATTTCCGGCGCCAGCCATATCTTTTTCGCTTTTTCCAGCGGAATAAGCAGCAGAAGCAAAATAAGTGCACAAGTTTATTATGGCAAACATTGTATCAGCCCTCGCTGCAAAAATGGCTTCCCCGCCTATAATTATTTCACCGTACAATTACGTTCATAAATACCGAACATTTTCTTCTCAGTGTATAACAAATAAGACGATAACGACGCTGTTGATAATCTTTGAATATTACCAGGAGAGGAAACCGGGACATTACTTAAACGGGACACATGTTTAATGTACGAGCACAATTTGTCCGGCGACTGCACGAATTGATTTGTCTATTTCGCCAACTACGCGAAAATCGCGCTACGATGATGACGGTGCTTCATCAAAGCGCCGGTCGGTCGCGACGAGAGAAGACGAACTTCGTCGCCGTCGCCGTCAAGGTGATTTGCAAATGCCTCGGGAATATTTTACGCCAGCCCTGAGACTCGCTTTAGAAAGGCTGACAAAGTCTCGCTGAAGAGAGCGAGCGCGCGAGGGAGCAAGTAGAACAGCCCGCCTCGAGTAACGGCATCCGGGACTTCAGGGCCGTATGTTGATAACGAAAAAATTTATTCCTCCACTCGTAATACACCCGCGCGTTGTCTTTTCTATCGTACGCGGCGCGATCGCGAAACGAAAATGTAGCTCGCTGTGTTTTCCACGCACCGGCTTATCACGCTCGGCGAAGGAGCAAGCGGCATTTTATAAGCGTCGTCTTGAGATCCTCGTGTAATTAGACAACGGTGAAAACGACGTAAATCCACACTAATTAACTCAATAAGAAACACACGCGATATCTCTCTCTCTCTCTCTCTACCTCTACGTGTGCACAATCGGCGTGCGAAAGAGATGAACTTGCAACACTTTGTCGAAATATTTCGCGCGTGTAACATTTCTCTCCGGGTGACACGCGCCAGAATGGGAGAGAGTAGAATAGATTCGAGTATTTATTTAACCCTGCGATCCAGACCTCGAATAGACAAATGTTATGTCGCAGTATGATATTAATGATGATTTTAGTGACGAGTAAAGGCGAGACAAGTGAAAAAGCAGGAATCTGCGGAAATTTACGTAAGAACTAAATGTAATGTGATGTAACAGAGACACAGAGAGAACATTAGGAGTAAATGACGAAAGAATGAACTAAATGCTACGTATTAGAAGCCAAATGCGTTGCATAAGGCATGTGTGAGGAAAAACCGAGATCCCAGTGAAAATCTAAGAAAATAAGGGAAGAAAAGTAGAAAGAAATAGAAAAGACAATTCGGGGAAAATTGTTCAAAGTATTGTATATACCTCGAGTATCAGCAGTAAGTCGAATGAGATCAAAATCAATAAACAAGAAATCAAAAAAACCAAAAATAAAGATCAAGAATCAAGGATGCACAGGTGTTACGAAGAGAACGGAGAATACGGGTTATTGTGACAAGATTAAAAGAAAATTCGATGATAGCTTTCTAATTAGTTTCTAGTTGATCTCAGACGCCGATACGACCGTTCTTCTTAGTTCCAGGAGAGAGAAAGAAAGAGAGAAAGAGAGGGAATAGAGACAAGGAAGAAGACAGGTACGAAACGATCGCTTTTCGAGCGGCAAAACGATCCTTCGTCACTTTCTCGTAATCGCGGCAATCCAACTCGCTGCGATCGGATCTCATCTCGGCGCGGTATAATCAGCAACGGTTGAGTAACGGAAATGAACGTCAGGTTGAAACGTTCGGCGCGAACGTGGCTTTTTCGCGTAGATCCTAACGAAATATCCCCCGAGTTCCGTTCGACGTGGCCGTAACACGCACTTTTTTCCGTGTGGCCGCGCACGCGCGTACACCGCCTGCGCGAAGTACTAATTTGTGCCGTGATCATCAGCCGCGAAATAACAGCAATTATGTCGTCTATTAAAGATAAGTGAGTGCAGTGGCTTCCACAGACACACCGGGCTGCGCGTTACTTCGTTGACAATTACAGGGGCACGTTAATTACGTCTTGCTTCAAAGCAAAGGCTTATCTAAGCTTGGCCCGTCGGCTCCACAAGCGACGTAATTAACGAGGGTCGCGACTCTGAGATCACGTAAAATACGCGAAATAGGCGTGCAATATATTTCGGCAATTTCACGTCTCGACGAGTACCAATTCTCGACAATAGTCGGGTTTACCGTTTATCGATCGCAACGTTGCGATTTATTCCGACGGAGTTCCGTGCGTTTATTCGCGAGACGTGTCCGGAGCGATCTCGTTTCTCGTCCAGCGCGCTTCGCGTCGCCATAAATAAAGATGTGCTTTCCTCTTTGGGTAATGAAAAACAAAATAAATCTAAAAGAATATCTCCCTTATCTGCGAGAGGATGCGCGCAGTAGTACATAGTTAAACCGTCGGTCGGAATGATTCTGTGTTAATTCGTCTCGCGTTGCTTACTCCTTAATCCACTTGTTTCTGGCTTCATGCTCTGGTAGCCGCCTTGCATCGAGCCGGCATAGAAATATACACACTTTATCCCGATATGATACGATAGATTGCTATTAACTCGGAGTTTAATTGAAACGCCATGTTTGTCCAATCTCTAATTTCCATGGGCGCACACGAGCGAGCAAGCGCTGAACGTTCGCCGAGTAGCCGTTTCTTGCTGGATAACGTGCGCTGTTTCCTGCGGAGCGGCAATTAATGAACGCGTAGAGGCAATTTACAGCAATGTATCAAATATATATATATATATATATATATATGTATATGTATAGATTTATTTACACGTATACATATTTGTGCATATATATGTATGCCGCACGACGAGGATCCGAACGAGACACTTTGCACGCTCGCTGTACAATAAGCCGACTTTCACCTCGAGCGGAGCGCGAGTGCTTTCGCGTCGAAAGAGAAATCCCATATAGCGACGATATATTTTAGGCCGGACTTCGCTTAGCCGCGTCGCGATCGTATTTCGCCGCGCCGTACTAGAATATTCCCGGACTAATTATCCGATCGTGCGCGCAGGTGTTGCGGGTCTTGCACGGGCGCACGCCGCGGAACATCGCGCGCCGCCGACGCAGCCGCCGTTGCTGTTGAGTAAAATTAGACGACGCGTCTCATCTACTCTTCTCTTTTTTTCCCACTACGTAATTATGTAACGGTGAGATGTATAAGGCCAATTTACCGCGCTGACCGCTGCACGAGACGCCGTTTCGGCGAAGCGTTTCGCTCGTCGAGAGGCTAATCCGCCGTTCCTTGTTTCTCTTTTTTTTCCTTCTGTCTCTTTCTCTTTCTTTCTCTCTCGCTCTATTTTTTTTTTTATATATAACGAAACGAGAGAACGAGTTGAAGGTTCGTTAGACTCGCGGGATCTCTGTATTGTCATGCCGTTGCCACGGGGTCTCATTTTCGCGCTCTCTCGTCTCTCGTAGGTTCCCCCCACATTTTTCCAATTCTCTCTTTTTCAGGAAACATTGTCATTTGCCCGACACCCGTTACAATCAAATCGTCGCTCCCGAGGGACTGTCGCGCATATAGAATATAAATGTCACTGTCCTTGTCACGGACGATTGTCAATTATTTTGTTCTCTCTCGCGCCTTTTTTCCTCCTTTTTTCATAATCGGTTTCCCGCTGGCGCCGCAGCGCCGGCTCTCGTTCCCCGCGACAGCGCATCACGCCGCTTTCTCTTATTTCCTAGTTCAATAAAAAACCGGAATCCCCCGCGTGAAGGTACTTCTTCGTCGCGGACGCGACTTCCTGGAGGTTCGCGCGGGCTCTGTTAAAAAATTGCTTTCGATTCGCACGGGCAGACGGCGGAGATACCGGAGGCGTCATCGATATTTACGGTGGGATTGCTACGCATTAACCGCATTGAAAAATTTATCCGGTTTACCACGCCGATACCCAAACGTGCGAAGTGTAAATAGAAACAGAAAGTACGCAAACGAACGTAAAAAATGTAGAAAGCGCGCGATGAATATGTGATACGCGTGCGATCGATTCGCGAATTCTCGCGATCTGTGTGTGTGCGTTTGTGTCGCACACACACGCGCCTATCGTCGCACATCGATGCCGAAGCATTGGGAACCACGGATGCGTGTACCTCCCATCGGATTATATTTAAAGTTCGATGAACCGTGGGCTCATGCTACTCATGCTTGCTGCAATTCGGCGGACGAAACAAACGTCGGAGAAATCGAACGCCCGTAAGATTCCACTCGAATTATTCCCTCCTCTCTCCGCTTCTACTGTCGCTTCTTCTCCTGCCTCTGCTTCGTCGTTCTGCTTCGAAATGACGAGACATTCATGTCACTCGTGCGTGCATGTATCAAAGCAGTGCCCGCGTTTCACTCTCGCGGCACGTCTCTTTCTCTCTCTCTCTCTCTCTCTGTGTATGTGTGTGTATGTGTGTATAATACGTTATCAAGCATCTGTAAAATGCCGCTGCCGCCACCGCCTCTTCTTCTGCTTCGTGACTCGAAATTACGAGACATTTATTTAATTCGTAACGCAAGCATTTCACTTTCGCAACGTGATGCATCTCTATAGTACCATATCACGGGTCTATAAAATTCTGCTGCTGCTTCTTCTTCTTCTTCTTCTTCTTTGTTCTTCTTCTTCGTGACTCGGAATTGCAAAATATTTATTGAATTTGCAACGTTCGCGTTTTATTTTAGTGGCACGATACATTTCTGTAGTAGCGTTATCGAAAATCTGTAACGATCTGCGCCGTCTTCTTCTTCTTCGGCTTCTTCGTGACCCGAAATGAGACATTGATTTAATTCGCTTATATAGAAGAAAAAGTGGTATTATGGTCCTTGTAGGTCTTATGGATCCCTAATCTGATTTCCCCCACTAAAATAGATTTAATACGGTCTCTTTTTCGAGGTTTTCATATCGAAGTAGTTATTTCATTATTACTAAGTTAATAATTCGAATTAAGTTTAAAAGTCAATTCGTTTTGCAGAAATTATTCTTTTGACAGTTAGTATCTACCTTCTGACAAGCAAGTCAGTGTACTTACATTAAAAATTCACGGTTATATTCATTGTTGTTCCTTCTAAGGGAATTTCTTTTAAATAAATATATGTTATAACAAAATCAATTTTTTAAATGTTTGTTTCAACAGTAGGTCACATTACCATCCCTTGTCCCTTTTCGACCCATTATGCAGTACATTTTTATAAATAACGTCCTAACTAATAAATACTTCATAACCTTGAGTCTAGAATCGATTGAACAACACTGAACGATGCAATCGTTAAGATTTCAAGGTAAAATATTGATTTTTAACGAAATTATTCTATAAAATAAGGGGGCCATAATACCACCTTCTCCTCTCTCAACGCAACGCCCAGATTTCACTTTCACGATACGACATGGCCCTCTCTGTATACCGCGTTATCAGGTAATCACTCCGAAAATACATTTCACTAGATGTTACCGATATTATGACTTCGCATTAGCGCGTGAATGTCGGGCGAACACGCAACATCGGGACTCATTACGCAGATTCGACGACCGGCCGTACGCTCTCCCTCGCAACACCTCGTAGAAAGGTAATTTTTAATTATACCAAACACGATCGTTTTTTTCTTTCGCGCGATTAGAAAGTGCGGAGAAACCTCTGCAGTGCTTGCGAACGGACGTTACATTCGAAGGCTTCGCCGAGGGAAATACAGCCGGGAAAATCGCGCGCAAACGCGATCGCCGCGCGACGGCCGCGAGAGAGCCTCGAGTTGTTATAACGGGACTTCGCTATTTCTTATCGCGAATTATTATTTCCCGCACCGTGCTGCGATATTTCCCGAGACGCTCTCGGACGTGATCTCACGAAGCGACTTGTGAATCGGCGGCCGATCGTCACCGATTCCCACCGACACGATCGTGTCGATTCGGATTCCTCGGACAGCCGTCGAGAACGCTCGGCTCGCGGCTTCTCGCTTCTATCGGGGCGTTTTAGAAAGTAACGCGGTGACACGTGAGAAATTCGCAGCGGACGTTAATTCGCGACGCGCGCGCGCAAGCAGAGACGCAATGAAATCTCTACATTGCGCGAAATCGCGAGGCGCGCCGGCGACACGCACGGATTATCCGATTTTCTCCGCTTCTCTCTTTTTCCGCCTCCTTTTTCATCCGCCTTTAATCACGAATCTCGGGGGAAGTGGCTTAGCGAACACCGACGCCGGTCCCGCTGATAAAATCTCCGAATTTAAATCTGTCTCGCGGCCGACAGGGAGGGAGGGAAATCAGCGATTGGATTTTTCATCCGGTCGCAAAAATCCGAGTTTGGAATTGGTACATGCTTTCAAACGCAACGCCCCGCCCCCCCCTCCCCCCATAAACAATACTGTTATCAGTTAGTAATAAACCGCCAATCGCGGCCGGTTTCACGAACGCCCATAAAATGATAAGCCTGGCCGCGCGCCCGCGCCTCTTTATTGTCACGATTACCGGACCGGACGTAACGGGAAAACGGCGTCTCGCTTACGTAACCCAGTCGAAAGGAGCGAAAAGCACTGAATCCTTATTTGATATTCTCGGGACGACGGTGCGCGTTGCTCAAGGCGATACGCAGCATACCATCGCGCGGCGGAGACCTACTTTTTAAATCGCCGCGCGCCCGCTGCTGCGTTTTCGCTCCCACGCACGCATTCCGCAGGAGGAGACGCGGCGCCGGGCCGGGCGAAAAATTGGCGGGCCGGCAATTTCTAGCCGCCGCGCGACTAAGGAGAAGATGCCGGCGTATCTCCTGGTGCCGGGATCCATACTGAGGAAAATGTCCGATCATGCCTGGTCGGATAATCCAATTAAAAGGCAGCAAACGGATGTATCCGATTAAATATCCGATCATTCGATTTCGTCAGACGCTTCGTCGGATAAAAGTGTCCGTCACTCGGATCGGACAATGAAAAGGAACAATCGGATACATGAATTAATCGGTTCATCCGGTGGAAATTTTTCTCAGTAGCAGCCTCCGGACTTTCCGGGTCAATTTATCCCCCGTCGCTCTCGGACGTGACAAGCAGATAGAAAGTTCGATACGTTCTCACGTGCACGCTTCTCTAATTGCACGCTTGCGTTTTGATTCCGCCGTGTCGAGCACGCCGGAAACCCGATCGCTCGCTCGTTAAGATATCGAGGCCTCGAGATCCCGAAGCCGGTCAGCTCCGAAATCACGGACTTTCCAGAAAGAGAGAATGAGGGAGGGACGAGAAACCGATACCCGGCTCGCGACCACCTTTCGGACGGGGGACACATGCTTCCCATTGCTGCGCCGGGAGCGCAGCTCTCGAAATCCGGAAACCAGCGTTTGTTTATTTATTTATTCATCTCTTTCCGCCAAATAAACATTGCCCGACACTGCTGCGATTTCAAATATCGAAAACTGATTCGGGTGCAATGTTTCCCCCGCGTCTAAAGATCCCCCGTACTCTCCGCAGACAAGGAAGAGTAAATAACGAGTCCCATGCGCTCGCACAAACGCTCGAATCGCGCTGGCGCACCTGCCAAAGAAGCGCGTCCGCTCCGACAGCGAGACGACGCGACGGCGGGATGCACCGCCGATCGACGGGAGCGCGAGATTTTCTCGCGCGATGGGAGGCGGAAAATCTCGCACAGCATCCGGAGAGTACGAGAACGGACAGCGGGCGAGAGTGACAGGGAGAGAGAGAGAGAGAGACTATGAGAGAATCAGTATCGATCCGACGAATACGGTCCGATTCTAATAATGGGAGCGACCAGACGTACTTACCAGCGGTGCACAGTTAGACGCGCTTTGCCGTCCGAAATCCGCGACGAAAATGCAAACGATCGCGAAAAAGGAAAACGAAAAAGGGGAGGAAGATGAAATAGAGGGAGGAGGAGGAGGTTGGGAATTCGCGAAGGACGCGCGAGCCGGAAACGCGAGCGACGTGATGCAGGTGCAGGATCGCAGCCCGCCTCTCAGCCCAGGAGCCACGAGACACTCGCGTATTGTCAAACCGGTCGGTCGGTGACGCGAATCAATCCACTCCTGATGTCCGACACGCCGCGGCGCAGACTGACCTTACGGGACGCGGTGCCGCGAGCGACGTCGTGACGCCGTGGACTACCTGCTGGTGGCGAAGCCCTGAACTAGAAAGAGCGCGCCTGGCGGGTCGGTTGATGGTCACCCGGCCTTCGCGTTTCTCCCGATTCTGCGGACCGGATCCGAGGAAGCGCGACTTGTCTCCGACGATACTCCGTCTTGTGACCTCCCTTCGCGACCTGACGGATCACTCGCACCTGCGGGTCGATTGCGCATCCCAAAACTTAGTGAGAATTGCAAAAGTTAGAAAATTCACTAGATTAAGTGTTGATCGATGAAATTATAGATATTCTAGTAAATCTGTTCACTTTTGTCATTCTCACTTTCTAATTCTCTACGTTTCTAATTCTCTACGTTTTGAGACGCACAAACGACCGCCTGATCGTCCGAGAACGCGGAGATGGTCTGAATCGCGAATCAATTGGTCAATTGTGAAGTAACAATGAGGAAAGGAGAACCTGTCGGCTGTGCTTTGTAATTTCGACATCACGTCCGTTCGCGGCGATGAATAACGAAGGGTATTTAGGTCAAAGGTGAGAGTACGCCGCCTATCGTACGCAGTAAAGGCAGATCTGGTTCGAAGCAACGGACAGCAAATGTACTCGACAGCACCGTCGAAGAGCCGAGGGCAACCGTCTGATCTGCCAAGCCTGCCACTTGCAGGTCGTTGGCTTGTGTATCGGTTGCCGGTAAGACCAGCCGCCGAGCAGCAAGGCCGCTCGCCGCGAATATTATCGCAACAACACGATGACACTGTCGGAGAAGAGTGAACGGTCGGTTGATGGAAGCACCACGTCGGTTATCGGGGTCGCGTAGACTTGAAGACCTCGCCGTGAGCTTACGCCCTCTCGGCGAGTCTCGCGGCTACAGTACGAAGCAGCGAGCTACAGCAAGTATGAAATATAGCGGAAAAGAGGAAAAAAAGGAGCGAGGGGGCGATGAGGAAAAGAAAGCGATGACACTGTTTCTGGAAAAGACAGATGGATACCTATAAAGAAGAAGAAGAAGACACATCTCGTTATCGCGACGGCTTTATAGAGTCGTTTGGGCGACTCCCTTATGAAATCCGAAAGACGCGAGTCCTCGTGGAACAATCATACCGCAAACGCACACAATGATGCTCTCCTGTGTATACATATAAACTCAGCGGGAGTAGCGGCGATATCGATTCGCCTCCCTTCCTAAATGGGGGGTGGGGGGGAGTGGCGTTACGTCTCTTCCGCTCGGCGCTGTCGCGGATCAGCGTGTAGCCGGTCGTCTTGCTCTCATCTCGCTCTCGCCTCATATCATCCCTCGCGAAAGACGAGAAATGCGGCCCGACGAGTGAGGGAGTATTTTTATAATAAAGAAGACACCTGACTCCGGACTTCTGCCGACCCGGTCTCCCCGCTGCGACCTAATCCGCTGCCCATTTTCGCAATTTTTTACGAAAGCTCCACACGGAGTGACCAATTGCGCGTCACGCTCGTATCTTTGCGCTTTTTCGCTGCGAGTGAGAGCCGACGAAATCGTCGGGGCTTACGTGTAGCGAATAAGAAGGCACGGGCATTTGCGAATTTAACGGACGAGGTCAACCCGAATCAAAATCTTCCGTTAAACAATTCAAGGAAGAAATGATCGAATTAAATTAATACCAAAACCGCGGCAATTTTTCCCCACCTACAACCGCGGATGCGTCACTATTGACTCATTTCTTTTTTCTCAATTATCCGTGAACTATAATGAACCTTATCGTTCGATTGCTTTATAGGTAAAGACCTCCCAGTGATGAAAATTCAAAGAAATTGGAAAAAAAGAATCCGCAAGTAGGTAAAAAACGACCCAGCCACGGTTCTATCATGTTAATGAAATTGCTGAATTAAATTACTGAATTGAGTCCACTTTTACCTTTTATGAGGGATCAGATCGCAACTGAATCGCGATTAAATCGCCGATCGAACGCCGCTTCTCAATGCACCCTCTTGCATATAAAGTAACATTTTACCACGTCGATAAAATGAAATCTACGAATGACGTACGACGTAAGGTCGTAGACGCAGAATAATGCGCGCGGCGATAATAAAATAATCTGCTTACGTCTTTTTCTTTCTGCTCCTCTTCCTTTCTTTTTTTTCCCCTTTTCTTTTCAGACATGGCGGCGCGCCACACATGAAAGATATTAAATTCCATTCGAACGAAATCGGTCGGCGATAGCGCGCGAAGGTTAAAGGGAGAGGCGTAGGTAGACTATGGCGAGCGCAGTATAGAACGGTGCTGGTAGGTCAAAGTTTAAATTGACACACAGCCTCGGCGCTCCCGACGAGCAGCTGTCGCCGGCAAAGCCGATCGGGAACACAACGGCCGGCTCTCGTTATCTAATGCAGCCACATTCGCGGGACGTTAAGTAGTAACAACGTAGGCAGGATAATGGCATTCAAAGAGCTGTTTGCAGTTCAATGGAGGGATGTGCGTTGTATGCAGTTATGCGCGCAGAGAGGCGTGTATTTATACGCTTCTCTCTCTCTCTCTCTCTCTCTCTATCTTTCGGAACGGACGAAAGAATGAATTCGCGGTGTTCCTACCTGGCGACTCCGCGAGCGGAATATTGGCACGTACACTCCGTAGTCAGGTGTGATCCCAAGGATATCCGGTGGCCGAAGCATGTCCTCGATGATCTCTGGATATGTTAACGATTCGCTCGTAAATAATAAGAATGGTATTGAAAAAAAAACGTAAGCAGAAAAGCTCAAGCAATAAACGAATCGACGAATCATAGTCGAGAATTTCAACATAATAGACTTACACGGAGAAGAGAAATGATCCTATCCGTATAATACAATTCACAACTAAAATTTAGTTAGATCCAGTTTTTAGCTGTGGAAGCTAAAAACTAGGTATAGAAACACAAAGAATTAGCTAAATTAACCAAATTTTAGTTGGATTTTATTCCGTATTATATGGACAGCTAATTTTTACCTCTGGGAGCTAGTTTTCAATCTGAGAGTTAGTTTTTAATGTGGGAGCTAGTTTTCAGCTGTGAGAACCAATTCATTTTTACCGTATACTCTCGAAATTCCTCCGGATAAAATTCCGCTCGAAAAATAAAATGAGCCAAGATAAAATTCCACTCGAAAAGTAAAATGCGCCAAGTCACTCAAAGTCGAGTGGCTTTTCGCTCATATAAAGTGAATTCTTCCATTCTGAATCGACGAGTGAATATTTTCATTAGAAATTGAAGAGCGAATCTGACGAACTCCATCGTGACTGGAACAACTAATCATTCACACTCTCTATAATCAGCTGAAATATTCAATTGATCTAAGAAAGATCTAAGAAAGAAAGAAATAATGACCAGTAAGAGCCAAATCACGGTTTTGTAACGATGTATACAAATTAAGATAATGTCTCAGCCATCATTCATATTTTCGCAACATAAGAAAAAGAACAAAATGTTTTTGTTGTTTAGAGAAGGTTTTCTAAGGGGCTTCTATTAATTACTGAGATTCAAGGATTCATTCGTGGAAGATTAATTCGCCGCGTACATTTTCCCAAAAAATTCTTCACATGGTACACTGAGAAAAAAAGCGTTTGGATCGACAAAATCGGCGGTCACTCTTATTCAAAAAAATATTTTGTCTACTGAACAAATTACGCATTGGCGCAACAATACGTTGCATTGATTTAGTCACTGACCAAATCGCAATCGTTGAATCAATTAGTAACTCGTCGCAGCAACTGTATAATTTGTTCAATAGACTAAAAAGTGGTGCTTGAAAAATTATTATTCGTTTAAGCAAATTTTCGTTGATTCTATCGATTTTCTTCTCCGTGCGTAATATACGATAAATATTTATATGCTCCCGCAAATAATAATTTACGTACATCGCTATAACTGCCGCGATTTGCGGCCATTATTTTTTTCTTTCTCAATCGCATAGGTTGCGAATCCACTTTACAATTTGTCTTAAACATTCGCTCTCTTGATTCTGGATAGATGTATTTTCACTGTCGCTTGAATTCACGAATGAATTTTCACTCGTTTCAAGTGACATTTCACTCCAAAAGCTTTAGAGAATACGTTCTCTCGACGATTTTCAAACGTGACAGGCCGTTTTCGCTCCCTGTTTAAGTATTACGTTTTAACGTTTAAGTATTATGTTGTTTAAGTATTACGTTTTAAGTATTACGTTTTACGTTCTTTGTGCACCACAGCCTTAAGAGAGACAAGATTTGTAAAAGAAAAGACCCGAAAGAAAAGCCCGAAATCAACGTGCACGGTCCCGGTCGGATACTTCATCCATGCGTTCCGAATCGATCCCGCGGGGCAGTTAGGTAGGCACACCAGCAAAAATCGCAACCGAGAGGAGGCAGCCGTCAGATAAACGACCGAAATTGCGGAGAAGCCTCCGAAGCGAGAAGCAAAATGTTTCGCTCCAGTTCCCAATCATCCGGCGCGCCGCGCGTCGAGCCTCCAATTCTGCATGGGAAATCAAGTTCCCCGTGTAACTTATGAAAACGGCCAAATCGAACATAATAATCCGACGACAGACAGGAAACGTAGAAATCCGCGGGAAAAGAACGCGAGATCGCCGAATCATTCGAGATTGATCGCAATCTGTAAGAATGCGCTTTCCGATCACACACTAAAAGAAAAGAGTGCCACATTTAAGTAAATATTTTATATTAAGGAGTATCAGAGTAATAAAAATATTGAGGTAATTATCTTGCCTAAATTAAGTAAATATTACTTGAATATAGTCTTTTTTTTCTTTCACTATGCTATATTCAAGTAATATTTACTTAATCCAATAATCACTTGCACATATTTACTTGAATATAACACTTTTAGCGCGCCAACATTGATTTATCGCATTTTCGCGTGTTATAATAGCTTCAATTTCTCGTGATCGCCGAAGATGTGACAGTTATAAAATACAAAGAGCAGATACAAACAGCTAATCGCGTGACATTAGTTTTCATTCCGTTCCGAGGCGAAAATAGCAAGATACGGAAGCAGCGATAATCGCTTTGTCGCCTTCGGTGGCCAACAATTGTCGTCGTTACCATTGCAACGCCTCTGTGCGATTAACCTGAAAGCAGCTAATTTCCCTAATGAAACGCGCCATAAAACGAGAACGATCAATTATTAGACGCGATGGGAACTGCATCGCGGACAGATCGCGAGTGCGCGATGCGCAATATTCTTGCGCTTTGTGTCGTAGTAAGGAGAGATAAAAAGCACAGGGGAGACAAGGCTAAAAATATTGTACAGGCACGGGCGAGTCGTCTGGAAGTGTCGTCTCGAACATGCAGGTTACAGGATAACTCTCCGAACAGCGAATCGCCGTAAATTTTTCAATCGAGCACACGTCTCCTCGTGACTCGTCGATCGCGCACGCTACGGGGATGATTAAAGTACGAAGGGACGTTTCATAATTAAACACATTTATTGAATCTTTTATTGGTACGAGTAACACATCGCCGCGTCGACCAGCGCGAGACGAATATACAATATATGTATTTGTTTATGTATCTAAATATATATAGATACATGCACACACCTATGTTTCATCCACACTGTCCAACACACACGCATACACGCGCGCGCGCGCACAAGTATCTCGCGCGACTCGTGAGGTCGATCGGAGGAAACGCCGTTCGCCGACCAGTAAGCTGCGCGAAACGTGCGAGTCAAGGATTTCGCGCACTTATTTCTAATAATTTCGTGTATTTACTTAATGACAACAATCATTTTTTTCGAGAAACTCAGAATTTCACGGCGGTTGGTCATTCTAACACTCACCACAACGTGATATGAACTACTTTTTTGTTGAAGTCATACCGAACAAATGACTTGTGTAATAATATTGCCGAGTATTCCCTCGCGTTTCCCGAGAAACAAGGATTATTTTTCTTTCTTGGCATCGTGTTCTTCGAATGAAAACTTATATATAACTCCAAACGATAATAAGATGCAACTTGTTAAGGATACACGCAATGTCCTGACCAATCGCGTTGAATATTAATCAACGATCAATTAACGCGGAACGAGCAGTCTTGAAAATGTGGCAATAGTGATCGAATGTCCACGCGTAGAACGTCAATTCACCGATTTATCATTGACAATGGAAATCCGTTGTTTTTGATAACGCGTGGCTATACTTTACACGTTAAACGATTTCATAAGTAATTATTCGAAGTGTTTGGTGACTACGTTCATTAAAATGTAAACATTAACAGAATATAAACATTGATCCTTGTATAAACGTTGGGAAACGCGATCGACGTTATAAAATCAGTTAAAAAAATTTCCACTAACGAGCACCATTTTAACCATGTAAACACGCCGACTGATGGAAAAACGAGGAAAATTTTGGAGAATTTGGCACAGCGATATGCAATTGAATCTCAACTTCGAAATTCCGTATCGAACGTGAATCGTGAGAGAATGTTTATAAGGAACGTCGAGAGTGACGAGAAGTCGACCAATCCGATCAACTCGACTTCCATTAAAGGAAACTCAGCCTCAAATCGAGAATATGAGATTTGTTTTGGAATTCGGATCGCCAAGCGTTCACAGGATTCCCCTGGAGAGACGAGGGGGATCGGATTTTCCTCCTATCGAGAGAAGGTGTAAATTCCTCGGCTTTATCCGATCGCGACGTCGTAAATGCACGTGCAATAAACGTAAAAGGGACACGAAGGGAGGTCTTCGATCGCGTCTGAGCATCGTACTGATAGGCGTTTCAATAGGCTCCTCCGACCTTTGTCTCAGGAGCTTGCGATAGGTCAATCACGAACGACAGATAGGTACGTGAGGTGTAAACAATGTTTCGCAGGCCAAAAGCACGGGCCCGTCTAGAAAAATATAAGTATACAGCACATGTACAGGGTGATCCAGTAGACACTTTCCGGAACAGATCCCGGACACGGTCGGCCGCACGATCCTAAATCTCGTCTGCGTGAACGTATCGCGGAACGATCACTCTTTTCCCTCGAAAAGCACGAAAAAGCTCTATCGCGAGATCTGTTTCTCTTTATCGCGCTGAAGGTTCTTCTTGCGAAACAATTCAGACCGCCGAGAGAAATCGTTAAAATGTCGACAGCGTTCTCGCGTTTGCGATCAACGCGTCGCTGATTCGATTTCAATTCTAACTGTCCGTTCCATCGATGGAGTGATAACGATCGAATGGAACTTTTATTTTTATCTCTTGTTTTTCCTTTATTTTTCGGTGGGTATCGTTTCATCGCTTATGTACGCTTTTGTGCGAAATATAATATATTTAGGTGTATAACCTTGTGTATTTTCTAATAAATATCGATAATCCTCTCATTTACCGCCAACATCGATGGCGAGGTATTCCATTAACCCATTCCGTTTTCCCCGAATTCCTCGATGATCTTTAACTGACTTATTGACCTAGTTCGCCGCTTTCTTCGAGGTTCGTGGGATTTTGCACACCAGACCGCGTAGGAATTTTGCGAACGCCGTTGCCCGGTAGTGACGCTTTACCATCTATCCTATCTTAAAGTTCGCGAGGCATTCGCGCGGATTAAAACTTTCCGCGGCACGCTCTCGTACGATTCTTATCTGGATTTAATGTGGCCGTCCGCGAGAGCGACGGAAAAGTCTCCTAACGAAATCCCCGCGTCCAATGAATGCACAATGAAAGTACACCGGCCAACCACTGATTGAATTTAGCTTGATGCGCACCTCCCGAGTGCACGTCGTTTTTAACGAACGACGCGAATCGAGATAAGAGAAACGCGCCCGACTTTTCCTCTTTTCTTTTTCTCACGCCCATTACGCGTGCCTGCGCTAAATGCACTTCTGCCGTCGAAGTCGCGCCGTTTAATTTCACTGCGCATCCATCGTCCCGCGCCACGTCCAGGGAAGGATCGATCGATCGCGCGGCGAATCCCACGAAGCGCGAGCGAACGCTTACATGTTCGACTAATTCGATTGACTGCGCACTAATGTCGGGCTTACACGAGGCCGATATATAGGGAGAGACAAGTCGAGCAACGAGCTATATCTGCGTTTACCTTCCCTCGTCAAAGGGTCTAAGAAAAAGTGGGAGAATGATAAAGGCGATAGCGTCGTGTTTTTCGAACCCGCGGCGGTCCTTTGGCCTCCACTCGCGGTCCTTGTTTATTTAGCTCGCTACCTCCGCGCAATCTGCCGATTCCTGGAGTCTCCTCGAAGGCGCGCGCGATCGATACAGCCAACGAGTCCGATATTTCGCGACAAGGTAAGCAAGTAACGACTCCGCTACTTGACCTGCTTCCTCAACGGCTTCCGTGTGGCCGCGACGTTAAAAGCGAAATAATCAGAGTCGGCAACGGGTCCTGATAGATGTGCACACGTGCCAACACGTGTCTCGGAAACCAAGCGGGAGATAATTGAGGCCCCCGAGGAAACCTTGTTGACCCACAATCGTATCCGATGTCTGATTATTTACAGTGTTAAACAACTGTCCCTTCGTCCCGCCTCATTCAAGAGCCACCGAAGAAGCGACGACCTTGTGTATCCTTGGGAAAGAAGGAAAAAGGAAACAATCGATCGCACGATCTAAATTTAAAACAGAAGGAAACGTCTTTAGACTGTTCGTTATCAGCGATATCGATTTTGTCCATCCTTATATTGGCATTTACCTACCGCATTAGCCGTTCGCTAGCCGGCGTAGGCGCGATGTAAGCCCCCGATTTACCCAACGGCCTCAATTAATACTCTCCGCTTACATCCTCTTGTCTTCCTACCTCGTGCACAATTAAGGCGTGTCTCTCTGTCGGATCGTCGTCATCGTCGTTGTCGTCATACTACATCCGGAACACGGAAACGAAACGGGGAAAACGCGATGGACCGATGACGTGATGTGTTTCGGGCATCATCCGAAGGGAGGATCGACAGGAGAGATCGCACACTTCTCTCAGGAAGAGTAAGATCGATTCGATCCTTCGTGATCCAGACGTCTTTGATCGAGACGGGCAGCGTCGTGTGAAGCCGCCACCCGATAATACAGGAGGAGCACGCTTATCGCATTATCATAAGATTATACACATCGACACATCCAGGGTTAACTGCCGCTAAGTGTTATTATTAATTACCGGTTAATAAGTAGGCATTTTCAATAATATGCCAAACGCAATTCACCGACGAGTAACGCTCGACTGCCGCCGCGATCGGAGAAACGTCGAGAAAACGCGACCGGCTGATCGAATCGGCGGGAAACGCGACGCTCGTGCAATTTTTACTCGCGAGGACTGACCGGGAATCCGCCGAATTGCTCGCTCGCTCAAGGATTCGACACGTTGATTGCCACGTCACTCGTATCTGGGTTATACGAGAATTTTCGCGGGAGCAACGTCATCCTTTTGCGGGTGAAGGCTTCAGTTACGGATTAGGAATAATTTCACCAAGTACTTGTAAGATTGCAAATATCTGGTTTATCAATTTTGCCGTTTCTATCGGTAGAAACGGTAAAGTTAACGTAAACAAACTAAATTGTGCAAAGCTCTCAAGATAAACAATCACGGAAAACATAGAAGAACCAATAAGAGCCAAGCGCGGTTGTTGGTGAGAATACGTTTTATTAAACGTTTTATAGGAGGATAATACGTTTGACAGTATAACGCACTCATTCGTCTTATTCGTCAGACTTATTCGTCAGACTTTTTCAGACGTACGTGAAACGATCTTCCTTCAACGTCAAACTGCCCGGAGAAAAATTGTTTGCTGGCGCAAGGAATTACTTGTTACTAATGGCAGTAAAAGGGTTTGTCACACGGAAAAAATAATTGTGTTGTAGCAAAATATCGTTGCGACAGCAATAAAATTTAGTTGGTATAATTAGCAATTAATATTCCTAACAAATCTCTTTGCTGCCCAAACACATCCTTTTGCTGTCCAGGCAAATATTTTTGCTGTCATTATAGTAACAAGCAATTTGTTACGACAGCGAAAAATTTTTCTCCGTTCTCTGCGTTCCAATCATTAATATTGATAACCCCCAAATTTCCATAAACCATTAATTAATTAATTCAGCATTAATTGATTCCCTTAAATTAAAGTTAAAATAACACACGGGAAATATGGACCCGACGGAGAATGTAGGTGAATTTAACGTAACGGTCAACAAGTTAAATCAACGGCGAGCCGGCGATGCAGCGGCGAATTTGGAACGCGCGAATCCACCGAGAGTTTCTCGTGTAAATCCTATTTGTTTATCTATTGTGTGCGTCCAGTTTCAGCCAATGGAGATTTGAAATGATCGGCGTGAGGTTTCGTACTGTCGATAAGCGACCGTGCCGCGATCAACGTCAGTCCTCGATTCCCGGTTTTTCCCCTGCGATTTCGGGACGAATTTCGCGAGCGGTCCCTGCACCGATTTTAACAATCGGGAACTCGGGACAAGGGGCAACCGTTGACTGTCGTCGGGAGGGAACGATGTGTTTTGCGTTTGACATAGGACACAGGTACAAGTGCGCCGTCGTCGATCTGTTCTCTATCGTAGAAAGAAACACTTGAGCGCTCCGTTGGGATTCCTCTCTTTGAGTTGTTGCCTTGAGTCTCTAAATTCGCGAACGTCGCGGGGAAAATCGAAACGTCGCGCCCGACGAATTCGATAACGCTCGGTGACGCTCGCGACGTCCGGAAGATCTTGATTCAATTAACGGGCATCCATCGCGGCGGCAACGTTTTGCAACGTGCGTGCGCAACACATTTCAAGTTTGTATTTTTAGCCGGGAAATCGCCGCCGCGTGACCACGTCGAAGGTAACAATCGTCGCTGTGTCAACGATTGAAAGTCGCGGAAAGCGACAACGCACAGTTTGAAATGCGACTTTTATCGTTAAGCTGCAGACTGAGAATACCGTCCTTGAGTGAATAACGGGGTCCGAAGTAGAAGGACACCGGCCGCGCTCAAGTGTCACCTTCCAGAGTGTTTAACGGTTGGAACGACCAGTTAATCTCTATAGTGGAAAAATCTCATTCGCGGAATCACAGATAAACTATACAGCCCCCGACACTACACGTCGTTTTAACATCTCTGTCGCTAAACACCTCGTAAGATTGAGAGACACACATAGAATGCGCGAACTCGAGACTCACGACTCGGTATTCGCCAGACCAGACGATATCGGACGTTACTCGAGAGACTTCGGGAAGAGAGCTATAAATAATACCAAACCAATCCTCCAGCCTTCTCTGGTCCTTTCCTCGTCCTCTTTTTCACACACACACACACACACACGCTCTCTCTCTCTCTCTCTCTCCCTCTCTCTCTCTCTCTCTCTCTCTCTCTCTCTCTCTCTCTTTCTCATCGTGCTTAGTATAGTATAACAAAATATAAATCTGAAGGCGACACATACGTACGCGCAATCGCGAGCACGTACCGCGCGTACAGGGCTGTTCGTTGGATCGAGTCGGCAAGCGTCCTGAGCGACGGAAGGAAACGAGAGAGCCGGCGAGACGCAGCAGGCTGAGAGACCATCCGGTTTGTTGCGCCTTCAGCGGCAAGGATTTCCCCCCGAGATTAAGATATTTACTACTGTTCGGACTCTATCACCATTGTCACCGAAACTGTGCGTCGACAGCGCGGAAACGATAGAGACACCTCCCCCGATTGCAACATCTTGCGAAAGAATAGGGTGGATCCGCACGGGAAAAGAAAGTTCGATGAAATTTACTTGACAATAAACGAGCCAAATGCGTTTTAATTGAAGGAAATAGAATTTCTAGTTATTTCAAAACTGAATTTGGTACATAAAGGGCATTCAACAATTACCATCATACCACAAGGGGGCAGTAAAGGAATATCACATTAGATGACATAACAAATATGGGTGTCCACGATTATTCACTTTGTTTGATTCGTGACACATTTGGTTACATTTGATGAAACTTTTCACGTTTTGACATGGTTTTATATTAATAATCAAAATAATAATCAAAATGTTAATTTTTAAATACTTATTCTTTTAAAAACAGAACTTTACTAATCAGAATTACAAAATAGAATAATTAATTTAATATTTTGGCTAAAAATTATTTATATTTTAGTAAAAGATAGTAGCGTAGTGTATAATTATTGTTGTATTATAGTATGGTTATAAGCTATTTTTCTTACTCTACGTGCCGACGGAAAGAAGATAGTTCCACATATCACGTAATATTGAACGAAGGCAAATGCTTTGTGACGAAATGTGACGAAAGGGAGGAGGAGAGTGAAAAATAGCCAAACATTCCATGACGTAATTGTTGAATGACCGCCTGTTTCCTTCCACCAAAACGCGTTCGGTTTGCTCGTTTTCGAGTAAATCCAACGAAATTTCGTTTCCCGTGCAAGGAAACGGCGAAGAAGCATGCCCGATATGTTAACGCGATCCGACCAATGCCCTGTACGACATTTGTATACAAGTAGATCTTTGTCCAGTACGTACTCTTGCTTCCATAAAGACGTCCGGTAATAGTGGAGTCGGTCCCGACGAGAGACGACACTCGGTCCTCCTCTCTTTTTCTCTCCCTTCCTCTGCCCCCTTCACTTCTTCTCTTTCTCCTTAGATCTCATAATTGCGAAACTTACTGACGATCTCGCTGGGCTCCTGACAATTGAACGGGACCCCGTGGCCCGAACGGTAATAGAGATTCGTGGCCCCACCCTCCGATGCCCTCCTGTGTACGTTTGGAGGGTGGCTCCTAAGGTGAGCTGGCGAGCCGCCCGCTTCTCCGCTCGTGTCCGGCAGCATCCGGTCCTTCGTCTTCGGCGTGCTCCAGTGCATAGTCTAGCGAGAGACAACGCGAGAAGATTCGGAGGATTAATCGCGACGGAACGGCCGTGCGTGCATGTGTGTGTGTGTGTGTGTGATGAGGTGTGACACGACGGGGAAGGTGAAACGAGACGTGAAATGGACGATGAACCGCGCCGGTCTCGGTACATATATATACGCTATACATAGCGCATTGTCCAAAGCATTGTTGTCGCGAGGGTAGCGGCATCGATTCGCACGAAATTATCGCCTATCTCACCTGGTGCACATGCTCCTTCATGCCGAGCCATTGCTTGTAACTGATCTTGATACCGCTGTTTCGCCATTTGTCGTAGTTGATCCTCTTCTCGGGGTCGCAGAGAACCTCCTTCGCGTACTGCGATACACACAAAAGGGAAATCAGTGCCGGTTCTGTTCGACCATCCCGATCGAGAGATCGTTCGACTTGGCTCAGAGAGGAGGAAGACTTGCTGAGGGGAAAGAACGCACCTTTAACTGCTGGAATTTCTTCTCAGCCTCTTTATCACCCTCGTTCTTGTCCGGATGGTATTGAAGCGCTAGCACTTTATATTCCGCTGTGATCTGCTCAACCTGATTTTGCAAAATCGAACGGGAATTGGCTAAGACGTCGAATGGTGAGAATGGAGATTAATCTACTCGATGCTATGTACGGGAATCTCGTGCGTCGTCGACTCTTATTGTTTTTTTTTGTTTCGTTGTTGTTTCTCGATTGAAATAAATTATACAGTGTCGAGAGCGATGCGGAGATGTTGCTACAACGGAATAACAACGAGAGAGCGGCTTTATCGCCTTTATCTTCAGCTTTAGTCCGATTTTATTTTCACGCCTCCGCTCTGCTCGTTCTCTCCTTCTCTCTCTCTCTCTCTCTCTCTTTTTCCCTCCCTCTCCCGTTCTCCCTCTCGATATTCAATCGCACTGATCTCTCTAAGCACGCATTTGTATATATTCCAATCGTATGCTGCAAAATCACGCGCTTAATGGTACTCGTCAACGGAAAACGAGAACGCTATGAATACGCTGACGCGATTTGTCGACGCGAAGCTGATGCTTTTATCAAGAGCTCGACGGAGATAGCAATAGCAAAACGTAAACTCGGCGAAATTGAAAGGCAAACGACCTTTCCGTCGCTCACATTCGTGTACAAACTTTTCAATATCCAGCTGCATATTAGCTGCGTAGGAGCTATGAAAAGAAAAAAGGAAAAAAAATAGGAGAGAAAAAAGAGCGGCGTGACGCGCGAAACAATTAAATTGTAAATTCTGGCGCGACATTCAACCAATTTCGATTTCTACGAAATACCGTTGCGACATTGTCCCGATAAAAAGAAAGAAAAAGAGACTCTCACATTCACCAACGGCGATTTGTTGTAATCGTTGGTGATCGAGGCGACGAGTAGTGTACCAACGACAAATGAAACAATCTCGCGCTCGATCTAGGATACGATTCGATCTCGACGGTAAGATTGTTGCGCAACCCGCAACTTCAGCGTATATACCGTGCGAACTAGGAGCGAATGGGACTGCAACGTAATTGTGTTGATCGAGAATTCAATTAATGGAGAGTTTAAATTGTAGTTTCCTTAGGGGATCCGATTATTACGTGGGCGAGTCGACGCTCTAATTTAACTATCTCGCTACGGGCGCGAAATTAATTTAATGCGCAACGTTCCTGGGTGTGATCGGGCGAACATCGGTGAACCAGCGTGTTCCTTCGAGCGCGAAATAAAAACGGAAAATGTTACGTAAACATGAGAGCTCGAGATGTTCTAACGTAAAATGCGAAATGTCAACTTGAGCTGCGTTCAATATTCCAAATCGTCGTGAGTGACCGACGTAATTAGCACGCATGTGTTATTACACGCGTACACATCTGACATTTCCACGACAACAAACGTCCGTTCCCCGCGACCTTTTGCAGCGAACCTGGACCGAGTCCGATCTCTTTGATACAAGCGACAACGCGTCCAATATAAAAACCCGAAGGAAAGACTAAATCCATGCTCGCCGATCGAGATTCGCCGAATTATTCGCGAGAAATCCACTGTCAATGTGCTGTCGTGTCTCTCACCGTGGAAGACTCGTCGCAGGACAACAGTGCGTAATAGTCCTCCTCCTCACTGGGCGAGTAATTGATGACGTCCTCGACACTCATCTCGCTCCTTCCAAGATCCTCGCTCTCGCGACCTTCGCCCTACGGAGCTGCTGAACGCTCGCGCCCAAACTGTTCCCCGCGCGTTGCTCGATCGCGATTTCCGCTCTCGTGGATCTCTGCTTCGTTCGCTCCTCCGGACTCGGTCGAGATCCCGTCACCTGTTGCCGTGAGTGAATCCGTGAGTAGCGCGTCGTCGACTACCTGCCTTCGCTGTGGTGCGCCGAGTGAGGGGAAAACCGTGTCGCCGAGACCCGGAAAGACCCGATTCCCGGGGAATTCCACGCGACTGCGTATTCGAAAAGCCCGAGCCCGCATCTCTCTCTCTCTCTCTCTCTCTCTTGCTCGCTCGCTCGTTTGCTCTCTCTCTCTCTCTCTCTCTTCCCTTTTACACGATATACATCCTATGCGCAGTTGCGCGCCTGTTGCGACTCGGCTCACCCCTCGTGCGCCTATCAACCACCTATCCACCCACCCACCACCCCGTCAACGTTCCATCGGGTGATCGCAACCTACGACTTTAACATAATTCACCGAAACTCGCGTTTTGTTTCTCGTAGCTTAGACCCTCTTTGGGAATTGCCTGATTCTCCCTCCCTCCGATCTGTTAGATCGAGTTTGAAATTATTAAGTTCTCCGGGAGAGCAAGAGACCATGTATGCGGCTCTGCATACAAGACCTCGACGACAGGAGGAGGCAGGAAATCGCCTTTCGATACATGTCGAGGTAATTAAGATTTTTTGCGTCTCGCCTCGCAAAGGCGCTCGAGGCACGAGTGGAACTCGCGTTTTCCAATTGACACATCGGATATATCGAACACGGTTTCACTCCGTGCGTTCTCTCGCACGTCGCGTTTTTCCCGGCGAAACAAGTTGGAGCTCTCTGTCAGAAAATCAAGTCGCAAACGTTTGCTCAATAAGCACTTTCACTTTCAGATTAGCGCTGTCAATTTCGACTACCCGGGTCTTTCAGCAATTGAATATATGGATTTCAAATATTATTATTATTTGTTATCGTTAAGACAATCAATAATTTATCACGTCTGAATTTAGCCGTATACTCAGTTACCGAAAGACCCAAGTAACACTGAAAAATGAGTTTCGTTAAGTCTACCTAACAATGAACTACCAAACGCGTTTTGGCTGAAGGAAACAGGATTTCTAATTGTTAGAATCAAATTTAGTACATGAGGACTAGAAATTTTATTTCTTTCAACCAAAACATGTTAAGTTATACATTGTCAGGTAGACCCAACCAAACTCAGTTTTCAGTGTACTCGAGTACCCGAGTAATCGAAATTGACAGCACTATTAACACGAACGATCATCGCGACGTCAATCAGCGATGACTGGTCCCCTTCGAATGACGCGGAACGCCGTTATCGTCGCAGTTACTGACGCGTCCGAATCGATTTCGAAACTAACGGTTATCACCGGAATCACTTCTTCCCGACGAAGGGACAAGTATGTGAGCCACTTACAAGAAACACTTACGAGCACGAATATTCGATGTCACGTGTAACTTTAATAATCCTCCCGTGAGGATCGAGACGAAGTTGCCAGCGGAGCACGCGAAAACGTACGAGTTCTCGAACAGCTCCATGCGATATCGAGAGCGCAGCGCATCTACGTCTTACTGACGTAGACACGAGATTCCAGAGACCCGCGGCTTTCACTTGAGGTTAAACAACCTTGAACCTCTTTTTATCTCGCAACCTTACCGATCGAGCAAACACAGATTACTCGTTGCGATGAATTCACGGTAATGGATGTATCTGTGGACATGTGGAGGAATCACTTCGAAAACAGAAATGAAAAATTCTTTTTTCTTTACTCTGTCTACTTTCCAATCTAATCCGTGACATAATCCTCAAAGGATTCTCACTTTTGTGGGGAAAATATAAGAGAGAAAAAATGTTGAACCCGCGACAGTGTGCGAGAAATTTTTATAATAATTGAATTTAATAATCCGCAAGAAACGGTCGCGCTAAGACGAACTCGTCAAAAGTTACGAGACAAAGTTGTCACACGCGAACACGAAGGGCGATTGATGAAGCGCTACTCGCGCCTACATACGGGCTTAATTAGAAATTCAAATTTTACGGAGAATTATGAGGAAGAACGAGGGAGAGAACAACGAAACGTGAGTGTATGTATGGATCCATTATGCATTCCTCTTACTCCCGCGAAGAGGCTGCGAGGAGGCTGCCTACCGTGCGCGTTAAGCTAAATTTAAGGGAACAATCTACCTTCTGAAAATTCAACGGACGCACAACCGAGCACGCGTGAGATAGCGAGGAGAAAAAGAAAAAAGAACGGAAGAAAAAGAAATTTGAGCTCACTAGCAGTGCTATAATGGTTTCCCGAGGCGCATGTCCATTCGTAGTCGACACATGTCAGGTCGACACCAATAGCATCCGCAAAACTTGTATGTTGGCAGACTGAATTTTTGACAAATCGAATCCGACGCGTCCGGGAAACGCGCTTTTAACGTTCGTTCGCATCGTGTGTCCCTGCGTGTGCATATATATATTTGTATGTATGTATGTATTCTTTTTTTCACAGGCGATTTCTGCTCAGCAGACGGAATAGAAAAATTGCCAACGAGGCGGCAAAGAGATCATCGTTGCGTGAGAATTGCACTTCATTCGCGTCGCTTTCCGAAACTTTTCCGAAAGACACGCGCCAATTCACAGACCGAGGTCGGAATATCGCAGGACCACGAACGGTGCTGCGCTTCGTGACGAATTAGGTCCGTAATTAGGAGCGGCCTCTGATTTGTTTACGGCTGGCCGTCGATTCGAACAGATGCGCGTTAATGCGGGCGAGTTGCTGCACGCTGCAAGCGCAGCTAAATCAAGTAGTCCCTGACAGTGTTGGAGAGTTACGGTACGGTAATCACTCAAAGGGTTTTACGAGACACGGCCGAGGGCGTCGTGTCGAAAGGGTCGAACCCTTTCACCGCTCGAGGAAATATGCACGTTCACGGGCAGGAAATACATGCTCCGCTCCGCTTCCGTACGCATATGCGTGACAGACACGCAAGCGTGCACGCGTGCGCACGCGGCACTGGCCTTACTTCCCAACTCGAGATTACCGCTAAATATCCAGGTGTACGCACAGATATATTTTGAACCTCTGGTAAATGCGCTCGGGTCGGCCAACTCGAAGAAGTCGAATGTGACAATCGAGGGGCCCAAATTGGCTTACGATAATAATGATAATACTGATAAATGCGAGTGTAATCATTATATCAACAATAATGCTCTGAATAAATATTTCGACACTTAAGCCGGGAATTTCATAAGCTAGTCTTATATTTAAAACTGTCTTAAGTTAAACTTAAGATTCTGTGCAGCTGATTTCATTGGCTATGGCACATCTGAAGATGAACTTCAAACGGTTTTAAATATAAGATCTGACTGTGAATATCGTCCTTAGGTCCATATTAATACTTGTTAATTGAAACTTGCTTCAAGTGAGATACTCAGTCTTGAATTCCAAATAAGATGTGAGTTTTTTAGTTAAATTGCAATTATAACATCAGATGTATCATATGATACAATTGAAAAACTTCGGTCTAATCCTAAGTTAAAACTTGAATACCTCACATAAGATTCGCATAAGATTAAGTTTCAAGCGACAACTATTAGTATAGACCATAAAAATCTTATTTTAAAACACAAAGAACGTAGAATTTTTTAATTCGATCTTATATTTAAAATCGTTTTAAAGTCTATTAACAACTAATGTTCCATTTATAAGACGATTCTTTTTTATTGACTAAAATCATTGGACAAGCGTGTTTGTGCATATATATATATGTTACATACATAATTTCCTTTTTATGTTTTTAGCAATTAATTCTCAGTTATATATTTGTCTTGAACAAAATAAAGTTCTGATATTTAAATAATTCCCAATTTGAGACTCTTTTGAAAACTAAACAAATTTAAAAAAAACTGATCCCTTAATTAAAAATGTGTGTGAAAAATAATTATAGAGAACGTTTGAAAAGTTGAATATGAGATCAAACTGTAGATACCGCTTTGGAACTTTTAAAACCTCCGAAACCCTAAGACTCTCGAAAGAGCTCGAAATCTCGACCTGGAAGATGGAAACCCGAGCTAACTCAAACATGATAAGCAGGTATAAGCGACACGGATAGAGCTCTCGAAATTTTTCATAATAACCGACATAACCGTTCTTTCACGATAACCGAAGTAATCGCTTTTTCTTGCACAAGATTATAAATTTCTTATTGCTCTGCTCGATCTAATTAGACCCTCTACGGTAAAACGATCACATGTACAAAACGTGCGAATAGGACGCAGGAATAGATTTGAGAGGAGGGAAAGAGAAAAAGGCGGGGGAAAAAAGGCACCCTCGTGCGAGGATTGTAAGAAGAGCTCGCACACGTGAGCACCTCCGCTTTTCTTCGGCGCCGACGGCAAAGGCGTCCTTCGGTCCGACTTCGCCGTCCTTGTCTATCCCGAAATAGCGTTTCGTACGCGAGGCGCACATGGGCGTTTCTTCGGTGCGACTGCCAGATGCGTGGGTGGTGGCAGTGAAGAAGAGAAGGAGAGCACGAGCTGCGAGCGATCATATGGCAGTGCCGCCGATGGGACTCCCTCCTGGCCTGGCTTGTCAGTGCTTCGTGAAGTGTTGCGCCGTACCCGCGCACAATCCCTGACCGAGCACGACCCTGACGAAGTATCTGTGATCCACCTCGGCGGGTTAGCTCGCTCGGCGAGCGACGTGTGATGACCGGGGAGCTTCCCCGGAGGAGCACGCGACGTCTCCGCACGCCGCGAGCTTTTCCACTTCGCGGGCACTTCGAGTCGCCTTCGGAAGCACGAAGAAGAACAAGTGGAAGCTGCGATCTCTCTGATGTTTGACGGCTTGTGATCGAGCGGAGCGGCGTTCCGACGCGTCTGGAGCAACGGGATGATTGATCGTCATCGCTAGCCTCCGCCGGGATCGTAATTGGCTACGTTAATTGAGTGTCAAACGTGCGTGGATGCGCATGACGACGACCGTAACGTCGGATTGCAGCAGTGCTTCCGCGACGATCGTACACTGTTACGAGAGAAGAAGAAGGAACGCTCGAGGAAGCCTCGTCGATCATTCATGTGTGATATGAAGGAACGATTCATCGACACGTAACAATAAAAGGAATCAATGGTAATCGGTGATAATTTATTCAAATGAAAGAACTCCGACAGCTCGCTTTGTGTTCGAAGTGATCGTCGAAGTGGACATGACTTGTTTCTCCTCTCGCAAGTTTCTTCTCCGCCGCGGGTTTAAGTCGAATGACCTCGAGCAAGACGCAGAACGCATGAGGGCCGGACAATGCGGACGTAATTAACGGCGGAACACTAAAGGTGAGTCGAAAGACGCGCGTTGTAAGATTCTTAGACTCGTATTTGCATACTCACGCCTTCTAATGTATGTAAATGACAAAGCACACGCGATACAAGATTAATTTTGCGTCAGAAACAAATTCCCTCGCGAAAACTCCCGGGAAGATTTCCGCGGTTTTCTGACATTACAATAATCGCTCCTTCGATTCGTATCGATGCACACCCCTCGTCCATTTCACGCGCTCTACACGCGCTTATCTCATGCATATCTAATCGCGCGGGAGCGATTTAGTAAGTTCGACCTTTTGTACCTTCAGCTGGACACGAGGTTCAGAAATTCATTTTCTCAGAGAGAGAGAGAGAGAGAGAGAGAGGGGGAAAAGCGGAGAGATAACGATAAAAACTCGACGGCAAATGGTAAACACGAAGAAATGAGGAAACGAGCAATGTGGAACGAAGCCGTTCCACCGGAGGGGAACTCTTCGATTACGCTCGCATTCAACCAGCTCTTTATAGCGACTGTTGAACAACGTGCCGCGTTCGTTCTGGGCGTAGCGTGTGCCGCACATGTGCTCGTTTACAGGAGCACGTGCACCGCCGGATACAGGCCTCTTTTTATCGGGCTGGAGTCGCGTTGCAGGTGCAGTTCGGGCGCGATGCAACGAGGCGCGGCCTAGCGCGGCCGGCTGGTCGGTCGGTCCTCCGCGACGGTCACAGGAACAGTCCTCTATTAATAGCGGCGAATGTGTGTGATTTGTTCGAGAAAGCGCGTCTAGCCGTGGTAGCGGCACGAGTCGAGCTTCGACCAAGTATGACGAACTACGGGCCCATTTTCAAAAGTTACCTCGCGAGTCGAGCGAAGAAGCGCGAAGAAGAGCGGCATTTCGCATTGCACCTGCACGATCATTCCTAATATTTATTTGTTTATTTAATCAACGGAGACGAAAAATTCCTTCTTTGCGATAAATAAAAATGTGTTTCGCGTATATATACGTACTTATATAGGCAGAGAAAAAGGTTTTTTTGGACTTAGTTTACGTGTTTATTTGACTCGGGTTTGTTTAACATAAACAACATAATTTATCATCAAATATCATTTTGCTTGAATGAAAATATTGTTTCACTAGAGTAAACCATGCTGCTTGATGGAAAAAACAATATTATTTAGAGGAAATAATATATTTGGTCTTCAATAAAAACATTCATTTCATTATGTATTAAATATTGTTCTTCTGAAACGAAGTTCTTTGAAATTTTTCTAACATAATGTTATTTCTTTCGAATAATTTATCGCTTGTGATAACTATTGTTAATGTTTGGATGAAAATACAAAAGAAATTTGTTATTTGACGTAAAGATATTTATTATTTGAAAAACCAAACAATCTTGTTTGTTGAATCAAACATTCGTTTGATTGCTCTATTCCAAAAGACAAACATACAATATGTTGTTTCAATTAAAGAAATTTTATTAAATTCAAAGAAATCTTTTCCTCTGCGTTTTCTCTACACACATACATTTTTACAAAAATATAGGCAAAGCCGACCGCAAACACAAGCAAAGCAAGCGTGAGGTATAGACCTGTTTCATAAACATAACCATCGGCATCAAATTTAAGGCACATTATTAGGCGTCATGACTAAATATTTGAGACATTGTGAGACATTAGTGAAAATCGATAAAGAGCAAAGTCAAACAACAAATATCGTCGTCCTAATGATCGTCTCTTCCTTATAACTCGTGGAGGTAAATCTTCCTGAAGATGTGATAAATCGTCGATTTTTCATCTTCTAAAAGGATGATTTTCAAAGGATCTTTTCTAAAAGGACTTTTCCAGAGGATTTAGAAGAGTGATACGAGAATATATCTCGACGTTCGTCCGTGTGTATTAATAGCATCACATTCTTCCTTCCATCAGCTGATCCATTTGGTGGAGGGGTATATCGGAACGCTTCGTAGGTACGATCACCCTTCTTCCCTCTCTTTCCCGCCTCTCTTTTGACCTCCCTCTGCATCTTTCGCTTTCCCTTACTCCCTTTCGCTCTCTCTATCTCTCCACTTGTCTATATCTCCACCAGGCACATTCTCTCTGCCTCTCCCGGCTGTACGAAAATAGTAACCACCATCGTTGCAGCAACTATGAGGGCAGAAAATTGCCGCGGCGGCGCGTATTTGCTGAACTAAATTCGAGAAAACACGGAGATTCTCGGCTAATGTCATCTAGTCGCAGCCACGTGCAGCTCGACGAAAATAATTGTCATACAAACCCAATATAACCCCGGGGGAATTATTCCGCAGCATTGCGCACGCGGACAAACGCGACCCTTTAGCAGCAAGACGTTTTCGTCGAGAATAATATCGAACAATATCGCGCGCCGAGTTGCATTTCGGGTCATTGAAATTTGCCGTCGTAACAATTGGCCGGTGAACGTTGATCTGTGTCATCTTCGTTGCGCGACGCGAAGGTACGAGCCTTTCAGATGAAAACGAACATTTGTAAAACACACTCCCATAATTTCCCACAATTACACCGGTGGACAGTCGTAGGAACAACAATCCCGGTCGTTAAAGTTCACACTCGCTAATGGAAGAAAATCTCTTCATGAAGCGGTGAGCGAGAAATCGCCTCTTATAAAGCGAGATAGATTTGATAGATACACCGGTCGCTTTCCTCCCCTCCTCCTCCCCCCGGATAATAACGGCGGATGCGACATGCGGCGAGCAACGTGATAATGTCACGTGCATAAAACGTGAATGAGCCACGTTCGCTCTCGACCCCCATTTCTCCATTCCACCCCCTTCTACGAGTGGAAGCGGGTCGAGTTTCCCGCGCGCCCGATGCGCGCATCGCCGCGCTAAATATAATATTTGCGCGTATTTTCAGCGATGAATGAAAGCACCGACGACTGGTCTCACGGGGCCTCTTTCCCTTTCTCTCTCTCTCTCTATCTCTCTCTCTCTCTCTCTCCCTTTCTCGCGTGTCTTCTTTATCGAGGAGGTGAAAGCCGGCGAAAATCCGCGGGCGACCGCTGCGGAATTTCGGCGGCGAGGGCGACGCGAACTGACTATAATTGATTTTGTGTCGACAGGTATCCCCGCGGCATCCCTAGCGAGACGCTCTTCTGCAGAGAAGGTCATCATGGCAGTCGGTGAGTCTTATCCCTTGGCGGCGCGCGATCGCGGCATACAGATCGCGACGGCGACCCGCGCTCAGCACGCCGGACACGTCGTACACACGCATAATCGCGCTTCTCCCGCATCTCTCACACCCCGTACGCGGACAAACAGCAGCCGGTACGTCACGGTCGTTTCGGCGAAGCCGCGAATCGTGCTCGTAATGCAATTTGGCGGTAGCTCGCGGTGTCGAATTTAAACTCGCGACGGCTCGCCGGCTCCTCCAAGCCGCACGATCGTTCGTCGAGTTTCTCGATCGAACGGTTCGTCGGTATTTCGCGAGGACTTCTCGATTTCGCAACTGAAAGATCACTAGTGGACTTTGAGATCGACTGCAATTCTCAAGAAAATCTACGGCCGAGGAGTAACTCGATGGATTTGGCACACTCCGAGTGATCGACGACGTCTCGCGCAATCTTATTTTCGCAGAAACATCTAATTTTACGTGTCGCGAGAAAAATATTCGCTTCGACGATTTCTGAGCTGACAACGAGAGCGAAAAGCTCTTTCGAATTCGCCGAAGAAAAACGTAGGTGCGAAACGCGAATCGAGCTCTCTCTCTCTCTCTCTCTCTGCATGTGTACGATTTATCTTTAAGATCAGAAAAGACACATATATCACACCATTCTATGAGAGACTCCGCTGGTCGGAAGCTAATCTGAGACGTACTTGCGGATTACCTTGTTTATATTTTTATTATTATTTTTGTTTATACAGTTATTCTAATTTCTGGGAAGCCTCATTCTTTGTATCGAGAACTTAGATTTAGAAATGATTCTGCGTGACCTAAGAACACCTGCTAGCATTTTGATTATTCCTATGTGCTGAGCCGAGATTCTCAAAAGGTCTTTTTGATGCCTTGCCGCGGACCGTTGAAACCAGATCACACTTAATATTAAAATTGCAAGCTCGATTGGGAGCTTTAGAAGCAAATATTTTATATATTTATTGGAGATCAATGCATAACCAATATAAGGGGTGAGACGTTTCGCTATCTCATCTATAATTCTATAAACCTAACAGTATTACCTTATTTAATTATTTAAACTACTTGTAATACGCTTCCTTTCTTTATTTTTGATATTATATATATTTTTGTTATTTTGATATTTTGTTTATTTTGTTTTGCAATGCATTTTCTTTATTACTGATAATATGTACTTTTTTTGTCATGTTCTTGAGGGAACTTTGAATAAACACTTCTCTCTCTCTCTCTTTCTCTCTCCCTCCCTCCCTCCCTTCCTTCTCGTTCTCTGCGTGGAATAACGGCGTGGAGGATCGTGAATCGCGGTGGTGCATTTCCGGTGTAGCTACCGCGTATTCCTGCCAGTTTAGCGAGTGGGGGAACAAAGCAACGTCCGGTCCGGTCCACCCCCCACTGATCAGACCCATCGTAGTGAGGCTCGTTCATGGTGTCCCATGAACGTACGTAACTGCGGCTCCCACAGTCGCAGGTGGACTCTCTATTGGTCTAGTCGTGGTCGTGGGCTCAAACCGTGAGAAGAGCGGCCGTCGACGACGTCGACGTCGACGTCGTCTCGAGAGAGGGACACCTCATTCCGTATTCGACGGGCGTGCTGACGCGTTCCGACCACGTGTGTATCGCCGGGGTGCTGCGCACGACGTAGCACGGTTCGTGCCGAGGAAACATGCAAACTACACTAGGACCTTAATATCTCGAGTTCCGAAGTAGGCAATTCGAATCTCGCCTCACATTCGTCTGCTTGACACAATCAGGGTTCGAATTCGGTGAAAGAAGGGAAGAAAAAAACGGAAGCTCTTGCGAAAGGAACTGACCCGTTTACCTGCTTTTGAGTGACGCCGTAAGCGTTAACAATGGACTTATCGTGGAAATCCGCACAATTTCGCCTGATTTGCCGACCCGCAGACCCGCCTCGTATTGGTGTTTACGCCAAAGACTTGCGCGAAGGTCGCGAACATATAAACACTCGCTAGCTCCTCGCTAAATCCCAGAGACAAAGGTCTCTCTGCTGCGAGTTCAGTTTACGAACTGCGACCATCCGATCCGCATGTTCACAGATAATCCGTCGTACTTCTCGCTGTCCGGCGAGGCGGCGTCGTCGTCGTCGTCGGCGAGAACGACGACGGCGACGTCAACCAGGGGCCACGGCCTCACCTCGTTGTTCCGGAGAAGACCCAACAACAGGATGGGCGCTGCGACCTCTCAAAATGCCGCCCTCGCGGAATCCACGTCCGGCGTCTTGACGCATCACGAGGCTCGCGGCAACGCGTCGGGCGCGTCCACGCCGACGGAGGAGCGTGCGCCGATGTTGTCGCAGAACGGCGCGGTGCAGCCGGGATGTGGCAAGAGGAGAAGCTTCCGTAACCTCTTCAGGTCCGTGAGCGCGAACGCGGATCATGAGAGGACCCAGAAGTTCCTCAAGGGCGACCCGAGGCCGTCCGACGTCGCGCCACCGTCGCCATATTTGCCTCACAGGTAAGCACCGCTCTTCAGCAAGAAGATCGAAAGCAGCCTGATCCGAATCTCTTTGATGTTGTGATTGAAATTAAAAAAAAAAAATTAACGTTGCGTTTGTACGTGGATTACCGCGTTTATTAATCGCAAGTTTGTTAATCGAACTTGGAACTCGTCAGCTCGATTCGATCTTCGCGCTTTCTGTTATTAAGAGAGTATGTTAATTGTTATATTGATGTAGGTCGCACTCGCATTCCGAGAAAGACCGACATCGACCTAGCCGAGGCAGAAGAGTCCTGAAATCCGCGAGCGAACTTTTATCCAACGACATGGTCTACTGCGGTTTGACGGGCAATTCCAAGGATCGTAATAGCGACGTTGACGGCAACGGCAACAATAACAACGACGACGACGACGATGACGATGACACTGCGGAGGTTTTCCTCAGTGCTAACGATGCAAGGTTAGTGAAAAAATTGTCTTTTAGCCGCATTATTATCCGCCACTCACTCTCAACGTGTTTCCTCCAAAAAGGAAAAGGATCGCGCTGAACAATAAATCCTAGCCTGGAATCCTTTCTAGGTATTACAATCTTTCGTCCACGTTACCAGCGGCCGGCTCGACCACAATTTGCCGAAGAAGGCACTCGATCGGCACTTTCCTCGGAAAAGAAACAGCCTCATCTGGTAACGCCGCGACTATGGTACGACAACAAACGACAGGATCCAGAAACGCGCTGGAAACAGACGCGGCGGCCGCTTCGGTCGACGATACCGATGGCGGTCCTTGCAACGAAGAAGGACCCGTAGCCTGCGCCAGGACCAGGCGCAGAAGGCACAAGAACTCGTCCAACAAGGGTGAGTTTCTTCACTTTTTCAACGATTTTTGTCGAAACGTTTGTCATTTAGTCACGTTACTTTCCCAAATCAAACGAGCCTACCATCCTTTCTCATTTTCTTTGATTTTGTTTTATTTATATATTTTCCAATTTTTTACAGTTTTATAGGCTCGGAAAATAAACGGCGAATTTTTTTCATTCTTTCGCAATTTTTTTCGATTTCTTTCCACGAAAAAATGAAGAAAAATGAACTTTTTTTAAATTACATAACATTGTTTATACCTCATCGCAAGTAAGACTTTTCCAATCCGCGTCTGAATTTCGGCACGACAAAAAAGAGACCGCGGAAATCGCAGAGCCGCGCAAATTCCCTCCTCTCATTGAAGACGATGATTATTATTTCTATGGCGAGAGGACGGCACACTCGAGTGGAGAGTTCTCGCATTCCCACGTCCCGTCTGTCGCACGCCCGCATGAGGCGCAAATCACGCGTGCGCCACGACCGTGCGTTATAAAAGACGAAGGCACTGTGACACAATTTCGATCGCAGCACCCTGGCATCGATTGTTCTCCAATTTCTGTTCACGCGACACTTTCGGGTCGCTTTCGGACCCTTCAATCATAATGATGCGAAGTGACGTTGTAGGAGGTGTCGCACGATGGTCCACATTCAATGGACAGCTTTTGTACGAAGGGAAACTAAGCGTCTCTGTGTAAAAAGCAGAAAGTTCTTCTTGGACTTGAGAGAAAAAAGTAGTGGTTCAATATGAGGAAAAAATGTTAAGATTTATAATTTTTCAATATTGTTTCCCAAAATTTTGATAAATACAACGTCATAGTTAATTTAAAATAGCACATGCGCAGTTGATCTCTTTTGGATCTGTTCAAGTATCATGCAAAGTATATCATGAGCATAGAAACTTAGCAGAATTTGGCAGGATTCATAATTTATGCCCGTTAAATATTACGTGTTTCCTGAAAAATTGCCCAACTTTCAGAGGCATTTAGAAAGAAAACTAAAGCCACCCAAAAATTTACGACTATTTTTATCATTTACATCTAAAAATGAAGTATTTTCACTGCCGTTAACTCGGCCAAACTTTTTCGAGTCCACCAAAGATAGATCCATCGTTGATATCATACGTATGTACGCAGAAATATTTTATGTGACATTATTTATATTTTGATCAGAGTTTTCTACAGGGAAACGGAAATAGTTTGCACAATTGAATTTACCATTGTAAAAATCGGGCATAAATTAACTTAAATTATTTAAGTATGTCAACAATTTTTATAATTATGAAGTTGGCGAAATAGGATCTTGGCCACAAATTTGGACGTTTCGCTCTATTATGCGACGATGCTCTCTTTCATGTCGTGACAAAAATGGTCGATGCCATTAATCCCTTCTACGCACATCGTGCAGGAACAGATCGCGACAGATACCGCCATAATAATTGCTTCATTTTGATTAATTTATTCTACTCGCGCACACGGGCGCGATCGTCTTTGAAATTCGAATTAGATTTTAAGATAAATAACCCGTAAAGGATATCCGGCGATCTCGCGATCACGTAAGAGATAAAATCCCGGTTAGCAGGTAAACGCTCACGCTCACCATAGGTCGACTGAAATCCGGTCCGGAAGTTCACAACCTTTAGTATTCGGCGAACGACTTTGCCGCTTTCCGATGGCCGATTGCGTCGGTCGACGAGCGGCCATAACACTATGAAATTTACGACGTTACGTGAGCGATTACACGGACAACGGAGGACTCGCCGACATGTGTAAAATTAATTTCCCCTCGTACGGGGAAAGTCGAGGCTCGGGCAGTTTTAAAGTTACAAAACGAGAAAGAAAGAGAGAGAAAGAGAGAGAGAGAGAAAATTACACAAAGAAAGTCTAAAGTTACAGGGAGAGAGAAAGAGACGGAGAGTAAAGCATGAAATTAAACGAAATTAAATTCATTTTCACCCTGTAAGAATTAACATCTCAATTATGTCGCGCACAGAAAATGTCTGTGAAAACATGCACATGCACGAGCTATCGCGGGATCTCAATCAAGAAAGTCAAATGGACGAAGTTAGATCGTGCCGTGCGTGTTTTTTACACGCGAAAACACGACCTCGGCCAGCATCCGGCCGCTATTTAATTACAGCCGGAAATGAATTGCAGAAACTCACGCAGCAGGACCGCGAAAAAGAAATAGCGATTCCATTTGCGCCGCTGGCCGTTCGTGTAATAAAGTATGTAAAAATAAATAACGCAGGAATCTATCTTATACCGAGCAATTATTTTCTTTATCTCGATTAATTGATTTAGTAATTGGGTCAAATCAGCGCATCCGATCGCAGCGGAGAAATTTCCACGTGGCCACTCCGTCAGATTTCAAGTCGAATGTCGTTTCTTTTTAACGACGCATTTCAGCGACAACACGCACACGGTTTCGATGATTTTTCGCTCGGGGTTTTCATATTTATTCGCGAAATTGTTTCAGAGAATTCGCATTTTTCCTCTCTCTCTCTTTTTCTGTCTGTCTCTCATTCACTCTCTTCCTCTCTTTAAGAGCTATTTATTTGCGATGTAAACGTTATCGCGCGTGCTGCGGAAAAGCAGATACCCGAACGTGCTCGCGTGGTTTTGGTTTCGTTTGTAGAATGCCAGTGTGTTTTCACGTGCCTTCCGTTGCACACGTCGCACAGCGTGTCGCTGCGCCAGCACGAAACGGAAATATCCGTCCATATGTTGACACGAGGTCGTGTAGGAACTCTCACACATCCTACAGACGCATCGAAAGAATACGCTCCCTCGTGCCGTAAACTTTTTTTCCTCTCTAACCCGAGAAAAAATAGGTCCGAATGAATAATCGCGTTCCACTCGTCGGTTATTTTCACAAATGGACCTACCTTCGCCAGAACTAGTAATTTGATGTTTCACTCACTCTTGAATTTCAACACGCCGAATTTATATGACAAATTTCCCTAATGTCGGGGATTTTACAAAGAGAAACAGACATATCGGAAAACGTCACTGAAATGTAAAAAGAGATATTGAAAGCGGAAAAAGACCGATGAAAAGAGTTGACTGACAGAGTTTTATGTAAAAAAAAAAAAAAGGTTATTGTGCGAGGTATTAACTCGCGAGAATTGAAAATTCGTATCGCCCGTCAAAGGAACAAACGTCGTGGCGATAGAGACAAACAAAACGAGCGTGCGTCGAGAGCGATAGATCGAGCCACATAAATCTATTGGAAGGCGGAGGTCAATAACCGCGAGATTAAGCATTCCGCCTGCATTCGATTCCATCCTCATATTATTTACCGGTTGTACTTCCTGGTGTTACTCCAGCACGAATCCGGCGCTTCCGGCGCTGACAGTTAGTTACCATGAGACGTCGCGACATCGAGCTCTCACGGCACGACGGTAAATCAACTTTCGGCGCTGAATTCGATACGACGGTAGTGAGAAGGGGGAGGACAGGGGGAGGAGACTAGCCTCAATTAATTTAATTAATAATAATAGACACAATTATAATATATAGAGATTAAATCTTTCGCTCGCTCTCATCGAAGCGTTAAAACAAGCCCGGCCGGCGTTTTTGTAATAAAGCAACGAGTTGGCAACGTATTTTGACGATACACAACGTCGCGTCGCGATCTCAAGCGAGATTCTCTCTTCGCATCTGCTTTTATCTTTATTTTTATCCACGCTTGACCTTTCTTTCTGCCGCGTGCGTGTGCCGATAATAAAAACTCGGATGATACATCTTCGGGGAATTAATCTTCCTTAATTACCCCCTTACTTCTCGAGACGCGCGAGTTCGAAAATCGCGTTAATTAAACCGCAGGAATCGCCTCGGTGTAATTAGCAGCAATTAATGCCCAGCTCTGCATGTCGAAGCGTGTTCCACTCGCACCTGCGCCACGGTTTCGCACTCCGTTCGGCTTTTGTTGCCGGATTTCTTCATGGCGACGGGGTGTGCGCGAAATCGTCGTCATCGTCGTTCCAAGTATGGCGCAAACATCCGGAGGACAGGTATAGGGCTATTTTCGCTTCAATGTTTTCGCGCGCGTGCGCTATAAACATCTCGCTCACGAGATTTTGTCCAGAGACCAACGTGCGTGAAACTACGCGGCTTCTCCGTAAAACCGTTCGAAAGCTCACCACCGCCAATCATTCGCACTTTACCAGACGTATCGCGTTATTTCGTTAAATTCGACGAACACTTGTCGCACACATGTGTTCTCATTAACTCGACATCGATAAATAAATAATTTCGCGAGCTGTATTAACAAATTGGCGGTAACACGTATTCTATTTTACTGACTGACGTAACGTTGCATGGAAGTTCAAAGCGCAATGTATACTCGGCGCCGCTATTTTACATGGAGAAATAGAAACCGCACACACTCACACATGCGCATGCTCGCACACGTACACATGTATCGGAAGCTATGCAGGGGTTTTAAGGACCGATATCGAGAGGTCGATAGTGGAACGCGCTTTGCAGATCGGGAAGGCGGTACTGAAAATTTCTCCACCGGGAATACACGTTGCGCCGGCTTTATTTGAAACGTCAATTTAGATTCGTGCTTGAAAAGGGATTCGAGAGGCGCGATCAGAGTTGGAACGACCATCAAGTACATAAACGAGCTTTGATTGGTCAATACGCGATGTCCGGTAACTGCGATTTATCCAGCGAACCGAAAGTCTCGCGCGTCCGCCGTTATTCGCCGATAACTCCCGCTCGCACATCGATCCCGCGCCGCGAGTCCGCGAATAGTCGAACGAATTATATTTGCTATCGAATCGATTCGCGATGTTTCCCGGAGTGCGGAACATTTGGAAAATAAAGCGCCAACCCTGCCAGAAAGAGTTAAGGTAGAGTTGTATCGCAGAGTATTTTTAGTGGCGCATCAAGGGGGCCGCTTATAAATTTAGCACTTATCAGGCAAAATTACGTTCCTATATTTTTATCTCACTACTTAAATAATTCATTTTAATTTGAAGCAAGTGGAGATAAACATATATGCACAATATTACAAATACGAAAATATTATTCCTCTCTCTTTTTTTTTTTATTAATACCATTTTTATGCATTAGTTCGATTCAATAGAGATACACATATAATAGAAAGAAGTATATAAAAGTGTTTAAATACGTGTATATGTATGTATTTCGAGTTTTACTATAAGTTATGAACTTTGCACCGCTGTATTTTTAAGATAAAATGGTCAATAATTCAGAAATTTTTATATAATGTCTTTATATTAGTCTGAATATTAATATTACAATAGTTTTTTAACAAAATTCTAAATTGTTTCTAAAGTGGTTTGGAAGAAATGAAAAATAGATGTTAAAAATAGGACATCAATCTGAAGGAATACGTATAAAAAGTGTCATCTTTAATTGCGAATATCTCAGCCTCCGAATGTCAATTTACTTATAATTGCGCCAACAATTAGATCATATTTAAATCTACGTATAATTCAACGAATTCTAGAAAAATTCATTTTACGCTACCTTATGAAAAAAACGTGAGGAATATTTTTGCGCGACACCGAAGAAAATTTCATGGAAAATGTCTGCGCGTTACATTTCACGTGTCGCAGGATCAGAGAGAAGCATGAGCCATTGCTTCATAAATAAAGTTGTTTACGAGGTGCATCGGCAATACGACGCGCGCATGTATTGCGTATCCCCCTGCGGGTGCGTGCACACATTCACGCGCGACGGCTATAAATGTATATGCACGATGCACGGTCTTAACTATATAATTAAATAATGGCGAGTAGTTTCGTCGTGCTTTTTCCCTGCGGATTCATGAACCGGTGCTCGAAGTAAACGAGATAATCTCGATCGCTTCCCCGTCGGCTATTTTTGTAGGGAACCTGTGACCGTAAGGCGTCAGGTCCCGTTGTTAATTAACCTTTCGTCGTTCCAGATAGTAATTAGATTAATAAAAGAGAACATTTTTGCGGAAATGTGCTTTCTCCTGGTGTTTTGTACATTCCGACGGAAATCACCGACCGCGGGTGTACACTGAGAGCTGATCGAGTTCGACATCGCACGCGACTGTTTTCCATCAGATCGCCGAAAGTATAAAAAGAGGATCAGGGCAATGGACGGAACACGTATTTATACTTTTTCTAGCTTAAAATAAGACACGCACCCGACCAGATAGGAAGACACACTATTTGCTTTGAGGGGAGATTTCACGCAGCGCGCGTACCTTCTCGCGAGCGCGGCGGTTGTATCTTTGAGTCATGTGTATCCTTACACGCTTCTCATATTCCGTCTTAAAAAAAGGGGGGAGGAAGAAGAAGGGAAGAAAGAAGAGAAGCAAGACTCTAAAACCATTCCTAACGAGATTCCACCTCTGAAACAACATTCGACGTTGCCGAAGAATTTATTCACCTTGCATCACCTCTAACACTGTTTACACCCGGTAACGTGCGGGAAATCTCCGTTCCCCGGGAGAGGCCGAGAGGCCAAGAGGGCAGAGAAGGGGAAGCTCAAGTAAATCCTTAAAATATTCTACAAATAAGCCGTGACATCAGATGGGGCACGCCAAGGAAAGCACAATGAGAAAAATCAAATCCTCTTACCGGGTATAACAATTCTATTTCTCCGCGGCTGTTTCGCTGCATCATTGTTTCAGGTGCCGGACCGACCGGCTAACAAAAGATTAAGTCTCTGTAGGGAGAATTGTTAAAGACAGCCCGCGACTAGATCTCTCTCGAAAATCCCATGAGTTGATTACAGGAAGACATCCTCCGGGACTGACGGCAAATGGATGCGCGGCATTCTCGTTTCTCGTGACGTTCGAGCCGTGATTTTTCCCACATGTAGAAAGATACTTCTCTCAACGAGCGAGATTGCTCCCGAACGCTCGCCGCAGACGTCGCCGAGAATGGTCCCCGCCTGGATGCGAGCGTGTGTGAACGCCACGTTCCGACGAGAAAATTTTATCGGTCATTATTCCCCATAACGGCCGACGATTCTCTTGTCAGTCGTGATTTCTGAGAAAGCGGAGAACCTATAAACGCCGCCGAGACTTATCGTCCTCTGTCCCTCCGAGAAATTTATAAATGACGCGCGCATGTATGCGTGATCCGAATGCCACGGTTATACACGACCGCGAGCGCGTCGGCGTATGTGCGCAAACGATGATTTCGCATCCGCTCGACGTTTCCGCGCTATCCGCCTCGCTCTTCTTATTCTTTTCTCTTTTTTTCTTTTTCTCATGAAAATTAATCTTTTAATTGCAATATTTCTTTTATTTAAATACGACATTGAATCTATCTTGCTATCTTAGACCCTACTATGTCGCGAAATTAAAGATTTAAGATAGGTCTAAAATTTCGACTCCGGAATCTGTTTTGTTATCTTAGCTCCTACTGTTTTATAGGATTAAAGGCTTAACATAGGAGTCGGGTTAGAATCACGGTACGCCAACGGATCGCATCGGAGCGGAAGCGAGTGCAGGGCAGAGACGATCTCGAGTGTAAGATACGAGGAACCGCTCTCTCGTGGACCTCAAGACGGTTATTATTCTCTCGCCGGTCCCCCGACCGAGTGACTCAGTCTTCTCTTCTGATCTGGCTAATTGAAGCAGCCCAATTTCTGTAACAACCGCGGCTAGATATGCGCGCGACGTTTATACGTCGACCTAGAAGCGGACGCGTTGCTATCACGCTACTTCGAACATCGTGTCGCGGTTTCGCCGCATTTCAGACGCGCGACAGTTACGACAGGTGCTCCTTCGCTAACGAGCAGCTAACGCTCATCTCTCGTGACTCTGAGACGCGAATTTGAAAACGAGTAATTCGAACGTTCCTTCCGTCGATGATTAACGCAAAACGCTCCAATGAAATCTTTTCTCTTTATTTTTCAATCTTTCCGCTTTCATGGAAGTAAAGTCTCTTGAATAACCGCTCCTTCTGTCTTGGTATCGCTTCTATCAAATTTTTCTACGAAAAAGTGATCAATATTATACACACGGTCAAGCATTTATTAGACCGATAAGCGATTTAGGAGTGACAGAAGTGAAAGGGTCCGACAACTGACCGGCGCCTTTTAAAAGTCGAGTCGCGCCAACGGAATTTCAATTCGTCTGTGAATGGGAGCCCTGTTTTGCGTCTCCACTTTTAGGAAATTATGAATCGAGCGTAAACGGACGATAAAGACCTCGGGAGTGATTCCGTTCTCTATGTTTCTCGGCCCCCTCGCGGACGAACGTTGCTCGAATTAACGAGCGAAATCGCACGTTAAATATAAACGCGTAGTTTGAATAATGAATGATTGATAATGCAGTATTGCGTTGATCTAAATAGAGGAAGAACGAATTAGATTTTAGGCATAATCTGATATAGAGTTTGAAATAACGGAGGTACGACTCTTGGGATATATCAGTTGGCACATCCTTATCAGTGTGCGATAATGCGAATTATCTTGCGGAATTCCGTGCGGCAATCCTTTGAAAGCAAGTTTCACCAACGCTATATTTTCTCGCTTATTCATCATGCGCGCCACATTTCTTCAAACATAACGAGCGTAAAATAAGTCGCAATACGAGCGAATGACGTGAGATCGACAACGACGATCGACATGAAACTTCGAACATTTCCTCCTTCCTTTTTTTCATTAGCTTTTTCACCCGGAAATGATGCAAATAAAATTTGTCTTTCGAATTTCGCTGAAAACATATTTCGTGCGTTAATAAAGTTCAAGATCGATGGATCGCCACGTGGATCCAGAGAATTTCTCATCGCATGCGTTGCGCTTGCGCCGAGAAGCACGCCGCGATGCAGACACGAGAAGCGGACGCGAATGTCCGTTCAGTAGCGTCGCGCGTCACGTTGGAGATCGGTTTTATCCTCGCTAGGCTCGTGTACTTTTCCCCCATCAAATTCCTTAAACAATAATTAAAACTGGCATTATTTTGGCGAATCCAATTTGCGATGCGCCAGTTGCGGAAAGAATATATTTCGCATTGTTACGCGGAAATCGTTTCGACGTGCTTGCGATATCTAAACTCGCCAAAATTATGCCGGCTTTAATTTTCGTCCTTGACGCGAGAACATCACGTCGTCGAGTCGGATCGTGTATCGTGTGATCATTTGTTTCAGACACGGTTAATAATTTCATTTCCTTTTTAGTGAATGGAAATGTGCGAATGAGCTCGATCGGTGTATTGATTTATTTGATCGCAAAAGGCAGATGAAAATGAAGATAAAAGCTGAGGATTATTACGCCAAACGGAGCGCCGAGTATTTCGGTAATTATTTTTCGGAACGAACTCACGTATTCCGCTCATAATAATAAAATTAATTAGCCAATTATGAGGAAACGAGTATAATAAAGCGATTTTGCAAAGAACTTTACCCCAAAAAGTTTTATAACAAAAATTTACGATATTTGAAGAAATGTATGTTAAATTTTATTATCATAATAATTATAATTAAAAGTATAAATATTATAAATTAATTATATAGAATAATGTAATTTTCCGAAATTTCATATATGTTACGCAGAAGATACTATTTATACACGAAAAAGTAACTCTATTAGTATAAATAGATTTTTTGTTGATAGAGACCAAACAGAAACTCGATTGCAGCATATATAAACAAGTATTTTCGATCGTGATAACAAAGATATCATTTCTTATCATGAAAATTTCGTTTAGTTCCTATTCAGTTATATGTACATAGACAAACATTTTAGTCGTGTAACTGAAGAAATATTTCAGTGACAAAAAATACCTTTGTTATCGCTACTGAAAAGGTTGAACTATATTAAAACTCGTCGAAAGAGATAACTGGGAGCAATTGATTGAGTAGAAACTTCACGCACGAATTTTCGTCTGGTTCTTAAGTAGCAAATTAGGTAGAAAATTCAGTTACACTAACGGAGTTGTTTCGTCCGTATACTGAGATTCTTTTCCCGTGTATTAATGTGACAATAAAAGAAAAAGAATGTACGACGTTATTTATTCCCCCGCAAATTTGCGATACGTCTTTCACGAATTCTTTCTGAAGACGTCAGCTATCATTCCGATGCACCCGGTGCAGGATACGCGATATGTTAATCAAATGCAAAACCAACAATACGACTCGAATGTGAATGAAGTTGAGGTACCGTCATATTGACGCAAACTATCTTCCTTACCTACCAATTCGATAACCAGACAAACTACCGCGTCGGTACTTAAAATTGTAATAAATCGATCACTTGATAACTTACTTCCCTTCGGCGCGTTCGTATGGTCTGCGAATAGAAGTTTGCCAACTTCATTCGTGAAAATCTCTCAATTGAGTTGAACTTTGAGGTATCCGAGTTTACGACTCGAGAGAAAAAGGAATATTATATTTTATGAAATATGACAATAAAACGTAAATAAATAAAAAGTATCTTGAAAGAGAAAGAGACAAACACCTACAGAGAGGCAACGCAAATAAATTACGCAGACAAGACATAATTATGGAGGTATCTAATTAAGTCCGTTGCCAGTTTCGGTCGGTCGGCTGGCCGCGGTCGGTTGTATAATAATACCGTCATTGTTTGACGTAGTCGGCGGAGATCGGACGATTCGAATGGAGAAGCCGAGACTTCGTATGCGCCGCACGTCAGAGGAAAATTATGGGCATCGCCTAATTCACCTCGCCGTGGCTAAGCGTGAAAACAATGCGCGCGGGTGGGGCCTCGAAATAAACGGTACGATATCCTCTCGAGGCAGACACTATCGGACAGTCGTTCGTCGTCGTTCGCGGACTCATCCTCGTGTCGCTGTGAGTGGGAGAGAGGAAGTCTCTCGATACCACGAGGAAAAACGTGTTAGAAAAATGTGCAAGGAATATACCAGGCGATTTTAGCGCCGGGAATCGTTCGATGTTTGCTTCCGGCTGCTGAAAAATTAATTTGCGTGCGACAAAGAGAGAGAGAGAAAAAGAGAGAAAGGTAGTAAAGACACGTTTTCTTCGATGCTATATCCTTTGAAAACATCAGCACCAAGTTCCATCTACAAGAAACGGGGAAGATTTTAAAAATGGATGCGATCTGCGCCAGTCCCCGGTCGAGGAGACGGAACAGACCGAATTTCCTGGATCTGTCCGCCGTGAAACGTAAGTTAAAACGAGAAACGATGTGAATCAGCGGAATCTCGTGCGAATTGTGAGTGAGGCGCGTATCGTCTCGATAATTGCAAGAAAGAGTAGCGAATCGCTCGTCTTGAAACGATCTGACCTGTGTCTCGTCGAGAGAAAGAGGGAGAAAGAAAGCAGCGTTGATCTTTTTGTAGCAATTATCATCGTGCAAGAGCGACCCACGACGTACGTTACAAACCGACTGTATTTCTCGCGATATTATCGCTGCAATTCCTCTCGTCGAGACCGCCGGATACTTTTGACGGTTAAGAATCAAGACAAAATCCTCGAAACACGATTTATGACAATTATGTGTCGCGAAGATAACACAATAAAGCATCTCTCAAGTAATACAGTAAATTTAAAAGGCAAACTGGAAAGGTAGTCGAATTAAAGTGACTGCATGTTGACTACATGTTCCATGTGGAACAAAAACTGAAAATCCTTATAAATTTTCTTCCTTTCCAAATAGGCAGAGATTTACGTTTGTTTATTCTTTGTTTCTCTCCTGTGAAATTCACCGTCATTGAAACCCTCAAGTCGGTCAGCAATTACGGATTTAAGACCGGAAGTGTGCCAAAAACGGAAGCTACACGCGTGTCACGTACCGGGCGTAAAAGTGGCCGCGAATGGAATAAAAATCACACAAATTTTCCATTTGTCTCGCGCCTTACCTATTAAGATTTATAAATCTACGATATATAGTGCAAATACACGGAAAAAATCTCAGTCTATGTAACTGAATGGGAGAAATCAGACTCGAGAAATGATATCTCTGTTATCGCGACCGGAAATATTGGTCTGCACATTGAGCTATATTAAAACTCGGATAACTGAAATAACTGAGAACAATTGACTGAATAGAAATCTCCTACGGAAATCTTTATGTTCCGTACGGAGACCGGAGCAAGTTAATAAAGTGTTTAATTTGTATACTTATTGTGAAAGAAACAATGCGAAAAGTTGCAAAATGTTTCTTTCAAAACTAGTCTACGATTTTTATTCAAATTGGAAAAATATTACGGTTAATGAAAAGAAAAATATGATTTAAAAGCAACCAAGTAGATTTTCGAGCGTCTCGATATTTCCTCTTAATATTTTCTATCGTGTAATTAGTTATAATTAAAATGAAGTTTTCTATAGCTGTATGATACACTATTTTGTGTAATAAAAGTAGTAATTACTTAATTCACTCACACACACACACACACACAATTTTCACACTGAGTATTCTCAATCACGGTAATAGAGATAACATTTCTCTTCACCGAGTTTTCATATATTCCCTATTTAATTGCAGGAACTGAATTTTTCCCATATATGATTCTTGAAAATATTAATATTCATTATATTCTAGGATATTAATACGAATTCTCTTTGAAGACTGGAAATCGCTGAAATTCAAATCGTTACGTTATCGAATGCAGACCAATATTACGTGTCTACAATATCACACTGAGTTCGTTCGATTAATTCGGGTCACCGATGCGACACATTGTGCACGCTGGAATTTATACGGTGGGATTTCGCAAAACCCAAAACGCAGCCATTGTTATCGCGTGCGAAATGGTTACGTTATCTGCTACATTACTTCATCAAAACTCATTATATCCAGGCACATTGCGTGTTTCGCGGTATGCGTCACACTAAATTAAATATATTAGATACTATAAATACGCACTGCCGCGGGCTTTTCAATTCCTAAGTCTTCTTCAAGGATCTCGCATTCTCTCAATTGCGCAAACTTCGCATGATGACTTTTGTCATCAGCAATCAATACGATTTACATGTAAGCATGCACTATGTAGAGTGGCTCTTTGCGAGCGTTTAATTTCAACGCTCACCATTGCGCGTCGATGTCCAACAATGTCCAGGTATTCAGTCTCCTTAGCATCCAATCTCCAGGTGTGCAAACGTCGTCCCACGTCGATTGCACTTCACTGCACTCGCGACCGCGATAATACTTTACGCGTTTAATGATCGAAGTTAAATCGATAATTAAATTATTACACGGGGAAAATATTGTAACAAAAATTACTATAAAAGTTTATAATGTTGGATTATACCGAAATTATTATCGAAATTATTCTTAATTTTTAGTAATATGTATACATGATGTACATCGATAAAGATTACAACACACATCATAATTTTAGTCATAATATGGTCCAGCATTATATTAAATTTTGCGACAATTTTTTACTACAATATTTTTTTCATGAATGAGAATATACTGCGCGAGCTCCGAGTCATATGTAAAATGTCGCAAACTGAAAACGACGGCGCTTTTAATAAAATCAAGAATGAAAAAAAGAAGTAATCCCGTTTCGCGGAAACGATTACGCTTTCAACAAACGTGCTTCGGATTTCGCGTAAATTCTAATTTTTAGGAAGGAACAATAAATATCGAGTACAGAAGTAATTTAGACTGAAATAAAACTGTAACCGATTACATATGAAGCTTTTAGGAAAACGAACATCGCGACAATCGCAAAATTGATGACGAAGGAAATAAGTGATCGCGAATCCGACGTACGGTGGTGCAATCCTGATGCGCATCTTATATTGCTCGAAATAATTACGATAGGTCTCATTAAATAAACAGTTCTGTCGGATAACTTTATATTGTGAACCAAATTTAACAAGTAACAAAACATGATATTTAAAAGTGACCTTCTGATTATTTCAAGCGGTGTATTTATGATGTGTATTCATGACGACATAAATATATACATGCAAAACCCAACATACAAATATCTATAAACTACACTGAGAGAAAAATGGTTAATTTCGTTAAAATTATAATTATTTTCCGCGCCAATTAAACTGTTTATTTCTGGTTGTTCTAACAAAAAATAATAATAACAATATACACATAAAGTAATTAACATTAACTATAGTGGCGCTTACTACAAAAATGATTTTCTTAACTATAATTACTTCCCTATGCAATTATAGTCACAAATTCTAAATACTTTTCTCTTAGTGTAGGTAAATCGTATTGACTTTACTGAAAATTCGCAAACACTCACTACCGACAAATCCACCACCTCTCATACTTGTCATACTTATGTTTTTTATTCACCAAAATATCGGGAACTCAGGGTCGGCCACGTTCTGCTACAAGGCTGAAACAAAAAATATAATGTTGCTGATTATACATGGGGTATTAAAGGCTTGACGAGAAAAATGCGTGGAGTTAACTCTTTGCGACCATTTGAATTTAATGATTTTTATCTCGACAAATACGTCACAATTTTCGCAAGGATTTTAATGCGAAAGCATGGAAAGTCAGTAAACTTACCTTCGAGCCGACCCCGCTCGGCCTGAACCGGCTCCTCCGGTACGACATCTATGGCCACCGAAACCGCACTCATCGTGTAGCCGCAAGTTCTGATAGATCTAAAACAAAAAATAAATGTCCTAATTAGTTATATCGATAAATTTCATATGAACGTAGCAAGAATAAAAAAAGAAAAGTTGCGTGTTTTTCTCTTTAAAATTAACAAAACAGAAAAAATGATAATTATCCTTAAGACTACATTAAGATTATATCTTTTGAGGTACTCTTAAGACTATAGAATATTGTCACTGTTTAAAACGATTGTATCGCGCGATAATAATATACGAATATAATATATACACAAAGAAAAATAATTTTGCTGTTGTAGCAACACCATCGTCGCTATTACATATTCATTACGACAGTGATAAAATTTAATTAGTATAATTAAATTAAAACCTCTAGCCGGCAAGACACGTAAGAAACGATTCGTGTCGAGATCGAAATTTTGAAATAGTCAATCGGCATCATGGATAAAAGCAACGATAGAGTTTATATATTTTTTTTTTTTAACAGAATTCCCTATACGATAAGACTTAATCATAGTTGTTAGCCGCATGTGCACCCGTTCCTGAAAAAAGGAGCAAAAGGCGGGCTTTGATAAAAATGTGAAGTAATACGTCGACCGATTGATAAAACTATTCACATGATTCACCTATCGTTATTCTAAAAAATAGAAAAATATTCTCGTCGTCCATATTTCTCTACTTGATAGCATAAAGCTATCCACACAATTTCCATCGCTACCCCAGAAAGCCAGATAGAAGGTGGAGGAAAGCGAGGGAGGATTGCTCAGCAAAGTATTTAAAATTTTTAGTGATTCATCTCATTTCAGGATCGCATTCGGCGACGGCCTTGTCAAGGGACGGACACGCGAAAGACGACGTTCTCTTCGTCTCTAGCAAAGGTAGCGAGGCTTCGAAATTGTGGATCAACTACCTGTCGGCATGTTTCGAGCAAATCAGTCGGCAGCAAGGGCGACCACCGTACAGGTAATGAGTATTTTAAATTCGTGACCCGTCTATCACGAAGGTACATCTCTGATTTGTAGCGTTTCCGTCTTCAGAGTGCATCACGTGGCGATCGAGGAACCGATAGCCCCGAGAACGGAAGAGAGGATCCGTTCCTCCCGTCTCCAGATCATCGTCGTCTGTCCAGTTCTGTTGGAACGCGTCCGTATTAGTCCGGAGCAGGCAGTTCATCTGACTAGACATCTGCTTGCCGAGAAGGTGTTGGCGATGATGCTGGGTGTTCACGATAGCCACGTCAATGACAGTCACAAGTCCAGCTTGGTCTGTTACGATCAGTGGAGAAAGTTTTTCGTGAAGGACCAGGACGAGACGTTCGTGGGCGAATTATTGGGTGCGGCGGTCGGCATTCTGGGCACCGCGCCGCCGCCGGCGCTTAGGGCCGACAAGACTGCATTCTCCGTGCATCCGAAGAAGGTCAAGCTGGTAAGTACATAATGGCGGTACTCGAAGTACTCGAGTGAGCTTCTCGAGTTAAAACGAAGCAGAAGGTTCCTCTATCGTTCCCCTTTTCATATCTGCTCTTTCTTATCTTCTTTCTCTTCTCTTCTATTTCCTTTTCTTGTCATCTCTGATCTTTTAATATACAAGTCCATTTTTCTTTGTACTTTTGCCAAAAATTTAATTCAAGGCGATCGACTGATAAAAGGACAGTCTCTATTCCTGTAACGTCCTTCGCGATCTTTTGAAACATGCGACAGAGACGTGACTCTTCGAAATATCGACGAGGATTCGACATAACAAATTTTATTTGTCTTCAGGGACAAAACAGGATAATCGTTTTGTTGAACGATCCCTTGACTCCCGAAGATCAAGTCTCGGTGGTCGTCGACCGTTGCGGCGATGCGATCGATATAAGTAACGTGAAGAGGAGGAATCCTTACGCGCTGCAATTCTCGATACCGGAAAGATGCCTCGAGGTATCCATGCTAGTCGGCGTAAGAATATCCAAGAACGGTTGTTCACTTGGCGTTAGGCAAGTCAAGTGCGAGAGCAGGCTCCGAGAACTCGATCAGATCCTCAGGGCTCACGACAATCCTCTCGAATTCATGTGCCAGGTAATTTAACTCGCGGATCTCTACGCGAATTAATTTTTCATCTTGAACTACCACGAAAACGGAGTCAAGTCTGATTTCTCTCTCATTTTCTCTTCCTCAGTATAAAAATATAGTCAAATATATTTTATAAAAAATATCTAACCACAATAGATATATTGTCAGACGTTTATTTAATCTGGATTAGAAAGCGACGAATAGTTCATTCAGATTGTTTTCCTTCTTGCAGACTTTCGGCTTCAGTTCTACCGACAGGGAGCAGTTGGACAATTGGATGGTCCACGCGTTTCAGAAGAACATCCCACCCCACTTTAATCTCTTATCAACGCCGAGTGGTTTGGTGCCTACCCATAAGAATCACACGAGTAAGTGGTCCCTAATTTAACGATTCGATGAAAATTACACACGTGATCCAGCTTCATTAACAGTGTACAATTTTAATTCGATTAATTCGGGGAGAACTCGCGTATTAGTAGAAAGAAAAAGGCAACAGAAAAGTTCTGGTCTCCGAGATATCTTCGATTTTATGACTTATTATTTCAGGTCCCGAAGAGAGCCCGACATTGCTACATTTCGCCGCGCGATTCGGCCTGGAGAAATTGGCATGGCAATTGCTGGAATGTCCAGGCGGCGAGCTAGCGTGCGACCTGCGTAACGTATCCGAGCTGACTCCCGCCGATCTCGCGGAACAGGGCGGACACACGAGGCTGGCGCATCAGCTGCGGGGCTACATGGTACAAAAACCTCGCCTTTAGACAGACGTCGCAAATTATCGAACACGCAATCGGTACTTCCGCGATCCACTTTATTCTTCGCTTTTCTCAAGTCCCGACGTACGCCACGCGCGTACACGCTACTTAGATCTAACCTTAGAATAGAGATAGAAATATTTCGGAGAGAAACACGCTTGCCTATAGCGACGCTGCACCGTCTAATACCGGTGTGACGTTGCATCTGTCAACCCGCGAATTTTTGCGCCGAATTCGCTGAGCTCGATTTTCCGTAGTTGTCCGAATTTCGCGCTCTTCGAATCGTGCAATCTCGCGCGACCGGTGAATTAACCAACGTATCTACTCTGTATTGCATGTTTCGGGCGTGACTTGGGATCCCGGTGGATGGAACTCCAGCAAATAAACGAGTTCACCAACATGTACAGCTACCTCAAAGTCATGAGCGAGACGACGAATCGACCAACAGGTACGATATCGAAATATCACGAAACAATACTCTCGTATTAATTTCTGCAATAAAAAACTTTAAAATTAATTATACAAAATCAGATTCCGACCTCTAAATTCCATAGCATTTAAAATCTCACACATCACTTGTCTAAAAACTAAAGTACACGCAAAAAACAACTCCGTTAGGATAACTAAATTTTCTTTGTTGCCTGAGAACCACATAAAACGAAACCCGGTTATAAAAACAGGAAGATTCCTGTAAGAGGTTTCTACCCAATAAATTTCTCTCAGCTGTCTCAACCGAGTTGTACAGCTATAAGCAGTAACGCAGCTGATGTTCACAAGAATGTCGCATAATTGCGATAGAGATATCATTTCTCGTCACTGAGTTTTTATTTGGTTCCCCTATTCAGTTACAGAAAATGAGATTTTTTCCTGTAGAAATTATTTATTCGAATTATTCCCTCTGCTTTGAAAACGAGTGTACTATGAAGCTGTTTTAAAACAGATCAGGACTCAGCAACGGACGTCCCATCGGCTAGCGCGAACGAAGCCAATAACGAAAACGAGGATTACTGTCGACCAAGACCCCTCAGTGAGGCTTACTTGGTGCCGCCAATCGCGAGACCAGTAACGACTTTGATTCAGACTTTACAAACGACAACCGCCAGCACAACCATGAGCAATTCCTTGACTGCTAATTACTCAGTCGTGCCAACACCTACACCAGTAATATTACCGTCCACTCCTACGACCTATAACTCTTCGAATGGACTGGACCTCACTTTCCAGGGTTACATGAAAATGTACCCTGCCGGTGAGTTTAAGAGCTTTTATACGAACAATCGTTACTCATTACAGCGTACAATGGCGATCCCGATATATTAATTTCCTCGTTTGACTTTTAATCCAACTAGACGTTATGAATACGTGCCATTAATCTCTATATTTGTTCTGACTAAATTTGTAACTTCGCACTATCATCCGTCGGATCTTCTTGTTTCTGATTAATTATATAAATAGATGTCAACGAATTGAATACAAAGAAGCTTAAAAAATGTATTTTTTTCTTTTAAACCAACCAAAAAAACAAGAGATAGTTACCTTCACAATTCAAAAATACTGCCACTACTCAAGACGGTCCCAACAAAATGATTGCACGCCCAAAATAATATAACGCGTCTTACGTGTGTTTCGATCGATTTGGAAGAATCGAAAATCGCGCGCGATATCTCCCGACCCGTTTACCTCCGTGTCAAGGACGATTTTGATAGTTGAGTAATTGAATACGTACGTGAGTTATTGTTCCCGAGGTCACGTGACTTTTAGCTGGCGAAGAGCACCCGAGAACACTGCTACGTTATTTATCAATTAATCTAACATTCTCTATATCGTAACACATTAATGCTATACATTATTTTATAACATTCAATTTCCCTTTGATATTCAAATCATCAAATAACTTTATAATTTTCGCGATGTATATCGTTGAGTAATGCCTCATAAATTTCTAATAAGATAAATTATATACATACACAGGTGCGAAAATGTCAACTACGAACTCGACGAAGCTGCAATCTCGAACAGGCACACCTACGCAGTGCACTCGTCTGGAGTATCATCAAGGTTCTACGACGGTACGGGAGGATAATTCCGGTCAAAAAGTTAGCCAGCCTCCTCCCTATGGCAGAACGTCGTCCAACAGCAGCACAAAGTCCAGAGAACCGTCGGGTCCTCAGGACGAGCTGCTGGAGATCATAAACGATTTCAAGAACAACGTCTTCACGATCTCCGAGGTGGAAAGGCTCGTCGAGAACTGGCAGAAGCGCAACGACGTGCAGCAGAGCTTCAAGGACAAGCAACGGCAGCTCATGGCGATGCGGGAGGAATACGATAGGATACAGAAGAAGATGAAAGAGGAGATGAAGACCGCGACGCCCTTCGACAAAATACGAAAGTTTTTCTCCAAAGGGAAGAAAGGCAAGTGCATTACAAGTGTCACAAGATATGCCAAGTAGATTTATCTGATTATTTTCAACCGATCGGACGCCAAAGTGAAATAACAACTGACACATCCGACCAACTTTTGTTACAGACAAGGAATCCGCCAGCGTTGCCGTCGACTCGCCTTCGGGCAAGCCCGAAAGCGTCAATGGTGGTTTAGCCGATCGCCGACCTGTCAGTAGCTTAAGTCTTCGTAGTGTCTCCAGTAAGTATAATTAATTAAACAGAGTAAAAATAATTGTGTATCAAATATTGTATAAAATATATATCGTATTAAATATTATATTAAATATACCATCAAGAGCTTACTCTTATATGATCTTGAGAATAAAGGTAACAGATATCCGTTTAGAATATCTGAAATATATCTAATGTTCCCTTCGTGTTTTAGGTATTTGCATGCAATTTTCATGGTAAATCCTATTCTTCAGGTTCGTCCTCATCCGGTAGAATGAGCACCGTCAGCGGCTGCAGCGGCACGAGCTTGGGCGACAGCGGAACCCATTCCGACTCCGAAGAGAGAAGAGTATGTCTAACGTATCATATAATTATAGATCATTAATTTAGCCAAACGCGCGACTTTCATTATCGCATTAACTCTAAAGTCTTTTTTCGAAATGTTTTTCTTCTACATTTAAAAAAAGGCGAAGGATAATATCGGCAGAATAAGATTCACATATTTCATAGTCATATTTACGTGCTAATTGCTTTCAGCTGCAAAATCTCAGGGACGAGAAAGCCGGCATGACGTCCTACGAGATACCACCGACGCCTAAACCGTTCACGGGCAGGTATTCACCTGCACCCGGATATTCCCCGTCGCCGAGTGTCTCCATCGCGCGCGACCTCGAGTTCCGAGTAGCGCAATCGCCGTCTCAGGCCGACGACAATGAGTACTATATCGCGTTCCCACCGTCGGGATTACCTGTTCACGGTAACGCCATTCAACAATTGCACGAACACTACACGCCGAACGAGACGCAGCGGAGTCTGAAGGACTCTCGAAGAGCCGAGACGTGGTTCCTTCAAACACTCCGCCGCTAAATATCTCGAGATGAATAATTCATCATTCGATTCTCTTGCAGCGTTCAAAGCGGACGGCTCTCCGCGAGAACCGGCCACACCGAGTTCGCCGTGTGAATTCTCCAAGTGTCTCGACTTCGCCCAGAACGTCGTCGTCCCGTCGAACCAGCTGGACGAGGCCGAGGTGACGAGACACATCGGCAACAATAGTTACACGAACATCGAGCCTGCGTCTACGTCGAGTTTCCCTTTGGGAACATCTGTCCCGAGCGAGACGAGCCATGAATCGACGTACGTTGATGCCGCTTGCGCGAGGAACGAGGACATCGCGAGAGAACATCGCGATGATGCCGACGAGGTCGCCGAAGTGTGTCTTCCTGACACCTCGAGGACGAGAACGCCGGTGTTCGCGCAATCGGTTGTCACCGACGAGGTCGATTCCGCCGCACTCGTTGCTCGCAGCGAGCAGGACACCACGATGAAATACGAGCAGACAGATAAGCCGGCGGGCTCGGCGAACGTGCATATTGAGGCCGGCGAGAGCAGCAGAATGCCGGAATACATGAACCTCGCTGTTAATATGGGTCACGACTCCGTCAAGGTCCTTGGTGCCATACCAAAGAAACTGCCCGCGCCGCCTGTACCGCCGAGAGGTACGACTTCTCGTGTTGAATAATTTCGCACGGACACAAGGTGTCTGGTGCGACCAGGAACGCATTATTATTAACACGTTGGCTGCCACGCTGATCTTCATCGTTTATCTCGGTGCTAGGAACTTTGAATCACCGTAGACACGGTGCAATTCACGATACATAGAAGAAGAGTTTATTTAAATATGTACAGCCGAAAGGGAATCAATGAAACAAGTTATGGAACGTACAAAGAGGAAAAAATGGGTTGAATTTAACTAACGTTGAATTTAATTCAGCTTAATTTAATTAACGTGATAAAATGAACTAAAATGAACTAACGAAGCGTGTTTTGGTTGAAGGAAACAGACTTTGTGACCTTTATAACCGGATTTGATTGATATTGTAAGACATATTTTGTTTGTTCTTCGTCACGTTAATTCGGCCAATCTTTTCTCTCCGTGTACGTTGATTCCCTATCGACTATATATTTAATTTGTTACATGCAATCGGTTATATCTCATAAATTAATGAAGCGCGGTAATATCGGTTACTAATGGACCCGTGGCAATCAACGTGTTAACGCGATTGATTCGATAAAGAGATATAAAATCAAGAGTGTAAAATCATTGATAATTAACGTGGGGTATAATTAACGTTGGAAATAATTGCAACACAATGTTTTTCTATTTCCTCACTTTCTCTTATACTTTTATCATTTAGATTTTATAATATAAAAGAACAAGAGAGATAGATAGAAAAAAAAAAGAAAGAAAGAGAGAGAGAGAGAGAGAGACATTGAAGCTAAATGAAATTCACGATGTTAATGAGCGATTAATCCACGGTCGTTGTTATTAACTTTTCGTTAGTCACAATATCCAACAGACGTTCCGGCTATAACGTATCGTCATTGCTATACGGTCTGTAAGTCGAACTCGTCCTTGTCAATTTTTCTTCATTCTTTTTGTTCTTTATTGTTTTTTACGTGTTCTAGTATCTGATTTTATTAGCTAACGAGTGCTAAGTGCTAATGAGAGAAAAAATTGTTTCAAGAAGCAAAGGAAAACAATGAAAATATTAGCGTATCTGTAAGATATATTGCGACCATTCATGGATGAAAAGTATTGCGACTAACGGAGGGTTAATGAGTAAAATGAGTAAGACTAAGTGTTCTCATACAAGCCGGATCCGCTCTCGTCCAGGTAGATTCGCAAGTCTAGATAAGCGTCGGACATCGAATCGCACGTGGACTCTCGAGCGAGATGAATCACTGACCTATTGCGGAAGACTTCAATGATTCTCTGAAATGATCTTCTGAAGAGAAAGATCGTTCGCAAAAGGACTAAAGAAATTTTTCACGGAATCGCGATTCAGAAGGATTTCAGTGACATCATACACGTGTGTATTCTCGAAATAGCGAGTCTGTGAAGTGAAAGATCCTTGTTCGGCCGATCATTAGACCGTTTGAAAAAACCGAGCGGTTGATTGCGGTTGATGCGGTCGTGCATACCGACTAATCGAATCATTCGAACAAAATTAATAAAAGCAATAAAATAAATAAGTCTTCTTAGATTAAAAGTCAATTATAAATGAAAGAAATTATTCGAACAGTATGAGGAACCATTGAAATCGCGAGTAAGATAAAAATTTCGGCCGTAATGTGAATTTCAATGATTTTCCCAAAGCTATGTAATGCTTAATTTTTTTATTTGATTTTGCAATCTGTACGTATATACATAAATATGTCGCGATATCAAAGTAGAATTATGCGTATTTCGTAATTTCGCAGTCGTAAGCTACCTTAAGATTTGTGTTTAATGAGTTCTCCATTGTCTGTTGCAGTCACGACTAAGAAGTAGGAACCGGAAATCAGCGCGAGCGCAAGTATCTCTCAAGAGAACTTCTTGTGTGTACGTTGTGTAACGCGTTTTCCTTTTTTGCGCATTAAGCGACGACTGAACTTTCGTAATATTAATAATTAAACTCAGATCACAATTAACATTAATCACTGAGATTTATCTGTGTATATCGTACTCGTACTCAGTAATTATACGTCACGTAGTTTAGATATGCCGAAGGAGATATTCTTGCGTGGCTGACGATATTAGTATATAATTACTATCGCTCCTATACTCGTTTTCAGAGATAAGGTTAATTTGCAAAACTTCAGAAGTATACGAATCCACTCGCCTCGTAATGTTATTCGTACAAAAGCAGCGGTGTTAATTCGATTAGCTCGTACAAAAGCTAATTTAAAAAAAATACCGCGACATCTCAGCTGGCAAAGTTAGTTGGATTCAATTTCCAAGAATATATCGCGCTACATTCGCAATCAGCGAAACTTTTAAAGTACCAAGAACGCATTTATCTTTAATTTTAAGACCAACGCGTGAATCGCGAATGTTTTATACCACTTTTTTATTATTCCCGCCGATGTGACTTTATTTTATATATATTTATGTATGTAGCGAAAGAGATAAAATAGCACGAAGAAAAAAATACATATCCAATAGCGTTCCTTAATTTCTCCACGCATTTTCGTTACGACTCACGAGATGCGGCGATAACAAGCTGAGAGGAACAACGACGTTGATTAATTTGAATTTATGTCTTCATACGCGGGATAAGCTATTATGACCCATTGATGTTAAACGAGCTGATGTGGTACACCGCCTCTTTCGATATATTCGCAACGAACATCGCGTTTAGAAAAACAAAAGAGAAAGAAAACCTTGTTTTTTGGACAAATTTGATACCTTGAAAGTCAAAATGACGTTAACGGAAAGTTCGCGTAAAATTCCAAACATTTAGACCGGTAAACCGCACTTCTTTCCTTCCGGCCGAATTGGGACTTTCTTGTTAATTAGAATTCCAATCAGAGTTGCGGTTTGCCACCACCTTCTGATTATAATACGCGGCCGTGCTCGAAATCATATCTGGCTCGTCGAATACAGAGATAAAGTCTGTGGCGACAACGGTTACGTTCAAAAAATTTGTCCGTTACAATCGTATTAAAAAAAAATGAATCATTTTCACTTCGTAAAAAATTGATATTTTCACATATTTAAATATATGTAAATTTCTAAAATATCGCCTCCAAATTGCATAAAAAATATAAATAATCATTTATATATTATCTATCATTTTTGATGGAAAAATATTGATAACGCTCCTGAGTAAAAAAATTTGGATTATTGCTATACGAAGGAAGCTACGTTTATAAGAAAAAAAAAAAGAAAAAAAACACACGCAACTCTAGAATAAATATTAATTATATCAGATATTTTGGTCATGTAAAGTGCGTCATGTAAAGTTACGTGAATGGGGAAGCATTTAACGATCGTCGTGGAAGGGGAAAAACGAAGCTGACGACGATGGGCGTATATATCAGAGGTGCCGTTCTGTTGAGCGGCAAAAACGACAAAGCATCGATCACCACTGTTACTATACCGGCTACTACTTACCACGTTAACAAAGTATGACATAAACAAATAGCAGCAAATATTCAAGCGCGTTTCAAGTGCCGTGCGAAAAAAAACTCGCTGTCCTTCCGCGTGACTGTTGCACGAATGCAGCGATGTTGCACGCGTTGCGAAATAGTGAAACGCAAGAATCAGTCGGAGATAAGAGAAAGAAGTTGAGATACACGAGTGAAAAAACGCGAATGATCTTGCATCTCGCGATATATTTCGTAAAAATATATTATTTGTCATCGTTCGATCCGACCCGATTCGACTTTCCGTATTTGAGAAGTGAAAATAACCGGAATGTGTGTCTTTCTTCGCCGTTACGTAAATTATGTATCGTGTGATTGATCGTTATTAATCTAACATATTACTCTCCAAATAATCCCCAACGATATTAATTAAAAATGATCGAGTCGCGACATTTGGCGAGCGTTATTTGATATACGCAATAGATATTCTTACCGCTGAATAAACAGGTTTTATTTTATATTCCACCTGTATGCTTATACTAATGTAATGAAATATTTATCGTATGCAAAGCCTCTGAATAACGAGATCCCGAGCGGCTCCCGGAGACGACGAAAGAATGAAGCTGCTGATCGTGTGTCTAATTTTTGTGGCGGCGATCTCTGTCGCGGCGGGCCAAAATAGATATCCCACTAAGCAAGGATCGTGCCCACCCGCCTTACCTGTGCAATTCTGCGGACATTCCTGTTTCGTTGACTCACACTGCGATGGACTCGGCAAATGTTGCCCGACCCAATGCGGCGGTTCCATATGCTCCATGCCTGTCACGATGGCCCGACCTAACCAACCAGGTAAGAAATCCTTCGTCGTCACGTCAAACTGTTCGATCTGAAACGACAACGATCGCGTAACTGATTAATTTTCAATCACACAAAGTTAAAACTTTATAAAAAATACACGTGTTTATAGACTTATCCTGAAACGAGAAAAAATATTAAATGCACGGGGAAAAATAATTTAGAGAGGTGATGCATATTTACTAGAAAATAAATAAATATATAAATGTTTCTTAAGCACAGCCTAATATTTTAAGAGTTGATTCTTGAAGTCATTTCATAAAAAAGAGTTCACACAAACATATGTTCATTTCTTCATAAAATGACCTTTTAAATCTTAAAAATTAACTCTTAAAATATTGGGCGGTACCTAGAAAACACTCGTGTATTTATTTATTTGCTACGGCAGCATAAAATTTGTCGTCCCTCTGAATTATTTTTCTCCGTTTCAGAAATATCCTTCGAGGATAAGAAAGTCTACTTTAAATTCTCTATGAAAATGTTTAATCGCGCGAATCGACTTTAAGCGCGAGATGGTCCTTGAAAACATATCGAAATCTGTCTGATGGAACGCTGTAACAGTCTTCGTAAAAAAAGCAAAGAAAAACGAAATATCAACTTTGTCGCGGGTTTATCGATTTATATACAAGAAAATTTCGAATCATTCTCTCCGCAGAGAAACCAGGAACTTGCCCGTCGGTACCGACAGGCAGATGGGTGTGCACGTCGACCTGCAGAAGCGACGGCGATTGTAGAGGCAACCTGAAGTGTTGCAAAAACCGATGCGGAGCCCTAGCTTGCCAAAAGCCGGACATTGAAGTGGTGGAATCTGTCGAAATTCCAGTTGAACCGGTTGCGCCGCGTTTCGGATATGATTACTAAGAAGCTACTGATCTAATCATTCTTACACACTCTGTGCGTATAATTAACCCAGCGCTGCCATTCATTGCGCAAAAATTGCGTCTGCGCAGCGGTAATAAAGCGAGTTTTATATCCCTTACTTCTCACCTTGATCGAGATCGACGAATATTCGATATTTGTGCCATGCTACTTCTAGTGCCAACAATATATTTATATACTTTTCTATGAAATATACGTCTTGGACTAAACACTGCATCCTGCTTCGTCTTATCAGCGTGCGAATTCTTTCAGAGTTTCTTTGTCGCTAGAGAAATTGATCGGTAATTCCAATCTGCTCGAAATCGAATTACCAAAATATTAACGACTAAAATCAATAAAGATTGCATCGATCAAATCATAGACGAGGTTATCGAAGTGTCCGCGCACATTTACGTCGAGACGTAATGATAATAATGTATCGGCACTTATTGATAACTCTAAGAGAACATTGGCAAAGGCCAAGGTTGCACGGAGGCAGCATTAAAACGAAGACATTTGTCGCGATTTGAATAGGACGTACGAGCGACTAATTGTAGATTTTAACCAACGAAAGAATCGGCAATCCCGCTCGCTTGTTCATTATAAAGATTATCGTACCGTTACAAGAATGTGTAATGAAATAAACCGGTACTCTCGGAGAACGGATCGTTTTGCGCTGAAGTAGAAGAGGGTGGGGTGTCCGTACGAAAAGAACGAGTGTCACGGGTAGCGAATAAACGCAGTTACGTGGCTGGATTGTAGAGCGGCGAGTAATCTCGCGCACATGCCTCTCGCTGATATCTCTTAAGTAGCGGTGCGCGACATGTGAGGAACCGTGACGGTTTAAAAGAAAGTCGTATCGATATATCTGGGAAAAACCGTTTTCCCGGATCATCGCGTGTTATTAAACAGTACAGCCAAAGTAATCGTGGTTTATTATTCGCTATATTCCTCGCTATTCCTCTCCTTTCGCCTTACTCAATCATCGTCACGGTGGTGGTGGAAAGGATTTAAGAGCCGGTGCTCTTATCCTCGTGCGCTAGAAGCTACATCGAAGCCGGAGTTTTAGTGAGTTATTCGAGAGCGACTTGCAAAATGAACCGTAAGTATTGAAGCGTGCAGCCTTGAACGCCGCGATCGATATTACGCGCTTCCTTACGCAACCGTAAGTGCACCGTGTAATTTCCAAACAACGTCATTAGCATGCGTCTTGGTCACATGGTCTTGGTGCATGGAGAAAAATCGGTAACAATTTCTTAATAATTTTGTCACCGAAACGTGTACCGAAACGTGTGCCAAAATGTGTACTTTATTTTTGTAATACTAATTCCAAGATTCTTCAGTGTGTCAGTATTTACGATTACAAAATATCGCGCAGTTATCGCGGCACAAATATGCAATATTGTCCCATTATAAATTATCGGAAATTGTAAACATTGATTTTGCAAATTTACATCCCATCTAAACTCGCGCGATATTTCCACTCGGGATAAAAGGAGTAGAGAGTTTTGCGCAAGAAAAGTAGACAAATCGTAGTGTAAAGATAAGATACATCTCAAGCTACGAAGTAGATGCGAAAAGTTATTGTTTTACGACGAGTGTGTTTCCAACGCGTCAAGGAGTCTCCGTTTTACAGATAGAATTGTTTTTATAACCACGTATATTGGAACTAACACTTGATTTTGCAGGAAATATCTCGCTCCTCATAGTGGTGCTGCTGGTTCTGCTGGTAACCAGCGCGTATGCTCAGGTGACTTGTAAGCAAATAGTTTAATTACGCTTATATAAGAAATAACGGGTGATAAAAATGAATCTGCATAATCAATTGATCCTCGTCGTCACAACGCAATTATCATTTATCGTTTATCGTCAGATAAAAGCGGCAATTGCCCGTTGAAAAACACCGTGAGCAATTGCGGCACCAGATGTATGAGTGATTCGCAGTGTCCTCTGAATCAGAAGTGCTGCACGAACAAATGCGGCTACACGTCATGCGCCGAACCTAGCGTCGTCAGCACTGGCAGCGGATACAAGGGGTCGAACCGTACGTATGAAACTTTCGCATGACGCTCGATTTTTCAATTACAACGAATCTCGAGCGGTACTTCCACCCAAGAAAAGGAAACATTTAAATTTTGCGCAAAAAAAAAGATAAATCATAGTTTAAACATAAACGATACATCGCAAGTTACGAAGATGACTTTCGTCAAATTCTGTAACTTGCTCAACAATAAGTGGAAAATTAATATGTCTGTGTTGGCAAAAAATAGAGCAAAAAATAGAGCAGGTAACAATTGACTGCACTGAGAGAAAAATCTAAAAAGTAAAAAATATTTAATCGGTGATACTAATAATATATTTATTTGATAAATCTACATAAAAAAATGTTTGTATTCAAATAGAATATACAATTTTAATTTGTGTTAATTTCCGCACGCGAGCAATCTTTTTCGTTTTTCTTGTTTATTTATGTTAATATTGACACGTTTTGTACAATTTTATTGTTTTGTGCATATCTTTGTTTTCTTACCGAGGTTAAACTTGAAAAATAATTTGTTTTAAGTTTTCGCTCGAAAATCGCCCCAAACTTCAACTACGTTTGTTAGTATGCACCAAATTTTTTATTCTTTAGATATTTTTTCTCTCTGTGTGACAGCAATTTTAAATCGTCGATTAGCTCAATCAGACTTTGGTGAAAGTCACCTTGAATACAAAAGCGTATACATGAAGTAGATAAATTGTGAAATTACCGAGTCTTTCGATCGCCAAACTGCCATTTTCGCTGCAGAGCAAGCCGTTTACTGCAACGGAGTGAAATGCAACACGAACGAGAAGTGCCTTTTCGACCGCAACATCAGACGTGAGAAGTGTACACGGGCGTAATGTCTCATTCGTTACCGAATCCCTTCGTAAATTTCGACTGTCTCGCACGTAATCCCACTGCACAGATAACAATTACACTCATTCTCTCGCTGTCTCCAGCAGGCCTATTCTGTGATTTATAACGACAGTTGTAACGACAGTCGTTTATCGTAACGTTGTCTCTGCGCAGGTATAATATATAGTGGAAAGAGCTACATAACGACAACGAAACGATAACGACGACCTTGCCGACTTGAAAGTTACTGAATAATCCTACAGTCTATGTTTATCGATGACAGTAGATTCGGTAGAACGTATCATTAAGTACCATCAAAGTTATATAACGACATGTACCGGATCGACAGTTGCCAGCAGAAGTGTAAGGAATAAAACGGATTGACAATTAAGAGACTCGATTGTGTATTTTGGCGCTTCTGCTTTGAGAACGGTCGTTCCGCCCGTCATATTAAGCTTGACGTAGCTTTGACAGCGAACTTATAATACAATCCGACGGAAGATCAATTCTACCATAATAGACATTCAGATATTTTAGGTTTATACCTGTACCTGTAACGATTTAAAGCAATAAAATATTGCCACTGCGTTAAGACCTGGGTGCGTTGCCCGCCATTTGCCTTCTCATTCGTCGTCAGTTTCAATAATCGAAGTTTAAGAATCGAGATCGTTCGATCCCCGTCGATACCCGAGCGATATTCGCCGACAGATGGCGCGATCGTCGCGAGAGCCTACAGGTTATGTGCGTCTGTAAGATAGCGGACTGAAATTTAATTCTTTTCGTTGAAGAAGACGTAACTCGAACGAGAAAATCGTGAAACGATGTAATTTGTAATCGCACCGACTCGACTCGCAGAATGGATCGCCGATTTCGCACTCGCGCCCGATAACCACGTAAATACCTGCTCCCAGGAGAGGTTAGCTCTCCTCCGGCTCGAGGGAGAGGTTAGCTCTCCTTCGAAAATGGCTGTGGAGTTTCTGATAAATCGGCTCAAGGCCCTGTTCGTGTTGCTCTTCGGCATATTTAAGAGGGCGATGTGCTGCCTTCGCCGCCGAAGAAGATCCTCCTGCGACTCCGTACCTCTATCCACGGTCGGCGTGGTACCTAATGTTTTAAATAATTCAACGGTGAGTTGGCTACACTTCTCGCATATCTTGGCGATAATCAGTTTTTTAATGACAAGAATTGAGATGATGATATAAAAGTAAATAGATTATGATTTTTTTAAAGAAAAGAAAAGGGTTCAATTTTTTAGATTTTTGTTGTTTTAATTTCTTGGTAATTTTTTTTTAGGATTCAGCTAATCGGAAATTTCTTTCAGGAATTAGAACAGTGGGACAAATGGGAGGAAAATCCAGTCGTCGTGATACCTGACAAACCAGTTAATACGATACAAGCAAAAATAGAGCAGTATCGTCAGCAAGTAAACAAACCCCTGGAAACATCCACTGAAGAGCAGCTCAACTTTTTTGAGGTAATTCTTAATAACACTGTTATCTTGATAAGCTAGAAATACGACCTTTGAACTTTATGTAGGATATGACCCCAAAAATCACTAGACAAACAAAAATCCTGATAAAGGATAAACACATGGATGGCTTATCTCGTAACACCACAAAATTCATAGCCATGGATCCTGTCCCAACTGTAAGTTTATACTTAAAAATTCGGATAATTTAGATCTTGTTTTCGAACATAATTCAAAAATTCATGTTGGGTCATGTACAGAATGAATTAGGTGAATGGGAAGAGAACGCTACTGGCTGGGAAGTGGACACTATGGAAGAATTCGGCGACCCTACCAAAGCGCTGCGAGAGCAAAAAAGGAGGGAGAGAGAACAACGGCTGATTGAGCAGCAGCAGAAAAGAATGGATCGTACAGTAAAACCGCCAGTATTGGGCGCAAAACTGTGCTCCTGATGCGAAATCACAAACACATGGAAGTTAATATCAAAATACATAATAATGTACAATCTAATGGCATACACATATTGGAAATTCTCCATCTAGAAATTGGCTCAGTCATGCTAATTATATCATGAGTAAAATACGTTTATTTTTAAATAGAACGATGAAGTTGCATTATGTGCACTTCATCTGAACGTGTGCGAACGCTCGCAACGGTTTCTCAATACTTAAACACTCGGGTGTAGGTTTTCTCAACGTTTCTCGGGAGTAAACGGGATGTCGACATGTCTGTCCTCATAAAAACCATAATATTTGTAAACATTCCATGTGAATCTTGTACAGTATCGAGTGTGATATGTTTTAGCTTTTACATAAGACAGAATAACTGTTTTGCAAGTTTATAATAAGTCGACGCGATTTAACGAGTGGATTTTTCATCTTACCACGAATGTCGCTGTAATCTTGACGAATTTGTAATCTTCGTACTGGCAGAATTTATAGGAGGCTGATCTTACAAAGGAAAAAAAATGTTAGTAAATATTTTAACTTGTTGTAGATTTTGTCATGATTTTTTTGTTATCCATACGTAATTAGAATAACGGTGATCATGGATTTTTAAGTATTTCGTAATAAACTACGCAATTGTTTCGATTTAAAAATTCAATTTTCAGGATATCCTATGTATACCCGTATATCAAATTCGGTGAGTGAATCCTGAAACCTACTACCTTTCGAAGGTATTCCTTGGTAAATATAAGACCAATCATTCTTTTGCGAAATATTTTCTCGCTTAATAATGTTACTTCATGCTGTAACTGATTACATTACACAAACACAAAACACTAGAAAGTAAAAATCAACAAATATCGTTAATGTAGCACAGAGAAAATGCACTTACAAACGCAGGAAACACTAAAATGCATAAATATTTTTTGTACAATTGATATAATCAAATGTTAACTTAAATCAATTTTTAAACAATTCTACGATATGTGACAAAACTTCTTTTAGGCCTGTTATGCAATATCGTATGTCGTAACTATTGAATGTCGGAACACAGCCGGTGGTCCAATGAGAACGTGTTTTCGAAAAATAAATTCTCTCATTGGACCGTCGGCTGCGTTCCGACATCCGATTTNATGCAATATCGTATGTCGTAACTATTGAATGTCGGAACACAGCCGGTGGTGCAATGAGAACGTGTTTTCGAAAAATAAATTCTCTCATTAGACCGTCGGCTGCGTTCCGACATCCGATTCCGACCCAGTAAACACTAATTAACAGTGACATAACATCTACGTTATAATTTCCCACTCAACAATGTAAATATAGTATAACGCGTATGTTATGTAACAATTGTTGAGGGGAAAATTATAACATTGATGTGTGATCGTTACTGATAATTGGTGTTTGTACGATTTATTAGATCTGTTCTTTTTCGTTGAATTAATATACAGTCGTTTTTTAAACAGTTTGGACAGCTACACAAACGCTCACAATCGACCACCGCTCAGACCCTGCGCAGTAATAAATAATAACAGCAAACGAGATCACATTACACAACGTGCAAAAACAAAATCTTCGATAAAAGTAACGATTATCGATTGTGAGCGTTCATGCAGCAGTGATTCTCGATTGCGAGTGTTCGTGCAACTGCCGAAAAGTGCCCAAACCGTTCAGAAAACGACTGTGGACACATNAACGATTATCGATTGTGAGCGTTCATGCAGCAGTGATTCTCGATTGCGAGCGTTCGTGCAACTGCCGAAAAGTGCTCAAACCGTTCAGAAAACGACTGTGACCACACTTGTAGAACTTGAGAAGAGACAGATATACAATATAAATAAGGCTTGGTGAAAGAAAGAAGGGAAGAGAACCAGCATCAGTTAGTGCAGCCTCAGTTAGTTCAGTGAAAAGGGACAGACCTATTATANGGCTTGGTGAAAGAAAGAAGGGAAGAGAACCAGCATCAGTTAGTGCAGCCAGTTCAGTGAAAAGGGACAGACCTATTATATAACAGACCTCGCACAGATTGTTTCTCGGAAGACTAATCCGGCAAATTCAGTCGGATGCGATACGCCTTCTCCCATTGAATTCCGCTCCTACCTTTTTTGCTCCAGCAGAACATGACGTAACATCGTTTGATCTTGCTTGCAAAATCAATCGCGCCTGACAAAACGCAACGCGCGCGGCTTTCGAGCTTCCCGCTGCCGCGTTCGCTCCCAGTTCACTCCCACACGCATCACAGCACCGTGCACACGTGTGCACGCGCATCGACGAGGGGCATACGATACGCACGTATATATACATACATATAAACATACATACATCCATACATACGCGTAAAATNCGCGCATCGACGAGGGGCATACGATACGCACGTATATATACATACATATACACATACACACATTCATACATACGCGTAAAATCCTACCCGTGTCGTCATCGCGACCGTCCGAGACGGGCTTTATCGAGCGATAGGAAAGGAAAGGAATCCCCGAGAGGCGACGCGAAAAGTTGCGGTTGATTCATTTTGATAACAGGGCGATCAGGTGACGCGCAAATACGAACTCCGTCGCGTAGAGGAACCGAGCGTGTAAATGTCCGCGTGTACGTGATTCACAGCCATGTGTCGAGTCGCNTTGATTCATTTTGATAACAGGGCGATCAGGTGACGCGCAAATACGAACTCTGTCGCGTAGAGGAACCGAGCGTGTAAATGTCCGTGTGTACGTGATTCACAGCCATGTGTCAAGTCGCCAATCGTCTCCGTCACCTCTACCGACGACGACACACGCAAATGCGAAATGTCAACAATCAGAGGTGAGCTATTCCCCGGCGGCGTGAGCGACAACGGCGACGGCGCGTCGGTGAGTTAGTCCGCCTGATTTCGAGTGAATTGGGACACCGAGCCGATCCACGTAGGAGGAAGAAGCGCGCACGTCAGCGCGAGGCCCAGACTTTAGCAGGTTGGAGACAGCTGGAGACCAGCTGAAGGCCAGCCGGATTGATTGATCTCCCTCTTTACACTCGGTCGGACCCGTGTATATCAGTCGGGAGTTCTTGTGGACACAGGCCTTGACACGCAGATTCCAATTGAACTCGAGAGAGAGAGAGAGAGAGAGATATTAGACATGTCAATAGTAAATAAACGTGCACCGCGACGGGGAAAGACAGCGAAGTGCATTGTGCGCCGGAGAAACGGGATATAGCCAAACTGATAGCTGAACCGATAAGTTCGAGCTGAGTAAACATTATACAGAGGTGTGATCCTGAATACACTGCGTATCCCAGACGGATTCGACGGACGGTAGTTTCGTCAGTTGGAAGGAAAACGGCCGTGCTCTGCGCGAGAACACTGATCGACCAAGCCGACGCTCTGTGTAATCAAACGGAAATATAAGCGACCTGTAAGATATATATATCTACGTGGGACATATATATATACGTTTTAAATATATAATTCTCGTTACATATGCATAAGTGTGGAGCTCTTAAGATTATTGGTTTTTACAATAACCACATGTATGAATTTTAGATGTGAAGTGCTCCCTTATCTTCAAATATAGTACAGTGTGTGATAAGAGTTGTATTATAAATGACAAGAAACTCAATTATGACTCATATTGAAACATAAATTTAAAATCATGTAAACGTGGCTCACAAAGAGATACTATTGT